>NC_056619.1:5373093-5453093 GCF_018340385.1 Cyprinus carpio
CTTTTCAATGATAATGTGATAGGAAGAACAGCTCTCTTACTCTGAAACCCAATATAAATCCAAGCCCTTGAATTCTTAAGCCTGACAGCTGTTCCCGGGTCAGGGAGAAGTGCACCTGTCTGCATTGTCACCATAAAAATGGAGCAAGACTGAATCATCCAAAAATAATCATAGAAGGTGTCCTTTTTCAAAAAGTATCTAAACCAAACCATGCAAATATACTATAGTGTGGATATGTACTGACAGGAACCAGAAGTCATTATCTGATAATCTTTACAGAGATTATCTTGCTGTGTTAAAACAAATAAATCAAGTGCTATTTGACAGGTTGAGGATCATATAATCCCACTGAATTAAGCCTTGTTTAATCTCCTTTAAACCAGTCCTTTGTCTTGATAAAGAAAGCATGGGTCCGTGTCAGAGGAAGCCAAATCCTTTTTTCTTAGATGAACCATTAGCATCACACACCTTCATCCCAAATTAATCTTTGATATATTATTAAAAAAATAATCTTAGCATCAAAACAACAAAAAAAAAAAATATTTAGTTTCCTTTTATTTACACAGTGATATTATATTGTAGATCAAATAGGTTAGATATTGTAGTGTTTTAGTTACGTTTCGCAAACTAAGTTTCCATAATGTTATGATACTGGTTTGAGAACAGATCGGAGCGATCTGCCGTCTCGCGTTAGCTCTCTGGTCGTGCACATGCAGGGCAGCGGAACCGCCTCCACTTGTCGGAGGACTTCATTGTATGGGCAATGTTTCAGATGGTCTGCCATGCTAGAGATGTCCGCAAACTCCCAGCGGTTAACCGGGCTAAAGGCTGTGCTGAAACGCCAAACCTGCAGGAAAACAAAACAGTTACTTTAACAGCTTAACAATAATTTTACTGTATAACGTGTTATCCGTTTGGATGGTTTCGTCTACTGAGTTTGGAAAAAGAGTGCAGTCAGTAAGAAATAAACAAACTGTTTAACACGTTAAATAATTAAATATGGACTACGCATCTCTATTTCCTTCCACTGTAGAAATTGAAGCCGAAATATCCCAAACTTATTAGAAAAACAAACACTTGAACTTACACCAATGTAATAAGAACTGCCTAAAATGACAGACACCACCTTTGGGAAATAATTAGTTTGAAGTGTAATTAGATTTTATGTTTTTATTTTATTTATTTATAAATTTTTTGGTAATGTCCAATTAGTGTACATGAAGGCCAGGGTTTATAACCTATACTGCAGCCAGCCACTAGGGGCGATTCCACGCACTGTAAACAGCAACAAACAATCACAGCGCACCACTACACACCACACACTCTAGACAGTAATGGCGGCGCTCTGAATACACCGGCATCCTAGTTTTCCTCATCTACTTTGTACTTTGTGATCAACAAACAAGGGCTGCACGATAAATCACATGTGATTGTCATGTGCATCTCATCAGTAAAGCCGGTTCTGTAATAAATAGTACAAGTAAATCTCAATCACATGCTTTCAGATGGAAATTATTCAGATGCATTTAATACACAGAACCATAGATCACTGACAAGCTACACTATATCGCGTTGATATTATATATATATATATTCGATTATGAACGTGATATTGCGTAGCTTGTGTATTTTCATCAGTTTCAATATGAAAAATAACTTTCATATTGATTCAATGGCTTTATTGCATTTAAAAAAAAAAAAAAAAAAAAAACGTATCATGGATTTATTGCATTTTGGGAAAAAAAGAATACAATTTTATAATAAATCTTTGAAAATCAAAATCTGGATTTGAATTTTTAATGTTATTATAACCTAAAGATGCCATGTGTTTGAAACAG
This sequence comes from Cyprinus carpio, assembly GCF_018340385.1. Classification (NCBI taxonomy): domain Eukaryota; kingdom Metazoa; phylum Chordata; class Actinopteri; order Cypriniformes; family Cyprinidae; genus Cyprinus; species Cyprinus carpio. The sequence continues at coordinate 5,374,932 of NC_056619.1, forward strand.
AATGTTTGAATGTTTGAAACAGAGAGTAGTGGTTTTCATCTTGCCACTTTCTTGGTAAAGAAAACACATTTTTACTCTAATTAATCAAAATGGATTTATAGCGTTTTGGAACCAAACTCTTCATATACTGATTCATGAGCTTGGGAGCTGATTGAGATGCACCCTTGTTTAACATTAGCATGCTGCTACCCTTTAGACATACTGTACCTTGTCTTTTATCTGCCAGGTTCGTCTTCCATCCAAATATTGCTTCTTTTCCCATTGTACCACCACCATGCCACGAGTCTGCAGCAGACTGGAGCAAACATCCCTCATCGTACGGGACACCATTGACAGCTGACATAGGCTAAACCCATCCAAAAATCGGGCTACATGTTGAAGTACTTCAAATGGCAATCCACTAAGGTGATCACACTTGGGTTGAGTCACAGGTTCCGAGATGTGTTGCACACCGAAGGACCTGAGGTGGCGGTCGTGAACAACCTTCGAGCCCTGAGTGGATGGGCAGAATCTGCGTTGGGAATATGTGCAGCCATAATACGCTAAAGGACAGCGGTGCTCCATCCAGCTATTGAGTCCAGAGTGGATATCTCCATGAACATTGCGAACATGCGAGAGGAACTCTTCTCGACGGAAGAGCTGGCCGCACTCAAAGGTAAACATGGAGCCCTCGCGTGGAGCCCAGCTTGGGCGAGGAACTAGCTGCTCCAGAGTCAGATCAAGCCGTAGAGTGCAAAACGGACTTGGTTGTGAAAGGCGTGGTGCGGCTCGATCGCAAGCGGAAGCCGATGCGACCTCGCCGACCATCGTACTTGTTGCCAAGATGGCAGCGGGAAAACTAAACGTCTGGGTACCGAAGTCAACACGTGTGCCCCCAAACGCATAGACTGTGTCGGATATCCTCCGAGCTCGTGGCGACTCCTCCAGGCAGAACAGAAGAGCAGCTGCCGTAAAGTCAATTTCGCCAAGTCCCATGGGGTCGTCCACTGGTTCCTGATCTAAATCTGATGTGTCCACAGCTTTGTCCTCCATTTTGCAACGTGGATTTCTATGAGGAAAGACTTCTGTAAATGACCCCTTCCGTCCATTAAGTGCGAGTGGCATAAAGTTGCGCAGAAACTGAAGGTTTTGGAGTTTCCTCTCAAAAGCCCTGTCTTCAAAGTCTAATGCCATCATAGGTAGTGCATTGTCTCTCTGGACGGTCAGAGTCTGAGCATGTATAGGTTGCTGCAGCAATGGGGCTTGTGATCCAGAGGCCTCCTGGATCAAGAAAGCATGTTGGTCATGTCTGATCTCTGGCCTATGGGGAATTAAAGGACCAACAAACTCCCAAGAACCTCGAGACTCTTGGTTTTGATGGTGTTCAGTAGTTGATTCCATTAAGTCATCTACAATACTATGAGAGCCATTACAGAAACCTTGTCTATCTATGTCTTCCAACATGACTGGTCGATACTCACCTGTTGCCTCATGAGCAAGAACATCTAAAGCGGTTTCTGCAGCATTAATTCCCCCAACAGCCCCAGTATCACCATGAACCGCCAATGTAACATCCATCATATCAACATCTGCAGACTCCAAAGATTCTGACTGACTGAGCCTGCCATTGTCATTTACTATCGAACCATTAATTGGCTCAGTGCCTTTGACAGAATCTCCTAATGCACCGAGAGCAGAGGCCAAGCTCCTGCCAAGTTCCATGAGTTTCTGGTGCTGTTGAGGCTGTAGCTCCTCCTTTAGGCCATTGACTTCGCTAGATATTTTATCACAGCTGAACCCGGCATCATCTCTCATCCTCACCTTTTCATGCAGTTCCCTATCTGTAAGTCCAGCTGATGCATTAGTGGTTGTACGGTCTGTTTCTGAAGAATTAAGGTGGATCAGGACATTGAGAGCTGCAGACAGGCTTTTGGTTGTCTCTACTGTGGTTTGGTAGAGCTCACCGTAATGTTCTTCTTTTATACCGTTAATCCCATTGGAAATCTTGTCTTTCGAGCAGCCAGCTGTAGGCTCCATCTCAACGCTCTCCACCTGCACACATGGAGCCTGAGCAACTGAGACTAGGCCAGGCTTTTCGTTTTGTCCTGCTGCCTGAGTCTTTTTCTCCCGGCCACTAGTGGGAGCCAGGGAGACGAGTTTGAGTGATGCTAACATGGTGCGCTGGTCCTGAAGGGCGAGCGCCATGTCAAGCTGCTCCACCTCATCTGCTTCTTGACTCAGTCTCTCATAAGAATGATAATCCTCGTCGTTTACTGGCCACCTATTCCACTCCATAGAGCAGCACACCACACCTGCAGGACACACCTCAAGGTGCTCTGCCATCTGGCCACGGGCCAGTGTAAAAGGGCATCCAAAGCTTTGGTTAAGACATGGCACCCTTTCAAGCGGGCACAGCAGATTGTGTTCAATAGCCTTACAGCTGTGGAAGATAGCACCACATATAAGAGGGCAGGTGATGAGGTCACAGGAAGTGCCGGGTTCAGGCTTGACCATGCATCTTCTGCTTATGCAGGACATGCAGTGAACATGAGGCTCCTCCATTATTTAAGATGAGCAGGAGTCTCAACCACTGCAAAACAATGAAAGAAAAACTGAGATAAGATTCTCCAACATGCAGGCTGTGTAAGTTGATTTTTACAGAAAAAAGTAGGGGCATCAACTTGTAAATGTAATATTGTAAATCTTAACAGATTATTGTAGGGGTGCACGATAAATATCGGCCGATAATTAATGCGCATCTCGTCAGTAAAGCCGGTTCTCTAATCAGCAGTAAATTGAAGGTGGATTTGCGCAGCTTGTCAGTGAACAACGGCTCTGTGTAGTAACAGCTGCTCTGTGTGAAATCAGCACCTGATGGAATTTACCGCTGATTAGAGAACCGGCTTTACTGACGAGATGCGCATTAATTATCGGCCGATATTTATCGTGCACCCCTAGTTTATTGTCATTGTCATGTAGGGCTGTGCAAAAAATCGGATGTGATTTTCATGCGCATCTCATCAGTAAAGACACTCCTGTAATTAGTAGTATATCTCCAGCACTTGCGTTAAGATCAGGGTTGCCAGGTTTTCTCAACAAATCCTGCCCAGTTGCTTCTCAAAACTAGTCTAAAACTAGCCCAATCGCATTTCCAGGAGGTTCCCCGATAAAAATTGCATCCCGGGGTTTAAAATATACGTTTTCTGGCAGGGTTCACTTGGTGAATATCAAAATTCACTTGGCAACACTGGTTCAGGTGGAGCCGTATTTATTACACAGAGCCGTAGTCCACCGACAAGCTACACAAAATCGCTTTCAAAATCGACAAAGAATCGCCTGCGATATTAAAATCGATTTTGTGTAGATTGTCAGTGAATTACGGCTCTGTGTAGTAAATGCCAACCAGTGTTGCCAAGTCTGTGGATGTTTTTTCATGTTCGCGGGTTGAAGCGACCCCAATACCAATAACGTGATATTTAGCCCCGAAAATGTGAATATTACCAAGGCAACCCTGCCAAAAACGTGTGTATTTTTATCGCCCGGAACGAAACGCGATAGGACTAGTTTTGAGAAGCAATTGGGCAGGTTTTGTTTTGAAAACCTGGCAATCCTGATCTGAACGCACGTGCTGGAGATATACTACTAATTACAGGAGCGTCTTTACTGATGAGATGTGCATGAAAATCACATTCGATTTTTTGCACAGCCCTAATATTATGAAAATGAATGCGGCAAACAGACATTACTTTACATTGGATTAGCAAAACTACATATTATCTACACTGACTAGAAGGTGGGTTGTTTGCACAGCTGGTAAACTAGTCATTAATGTTATGACCAACAGACATCAACGGGCACAAAGACAGCACAAGGACACATTTTAATATTTTTAAATACAAGGTGGACATGCATAGGGGGTGTCATTTCTCTCAGTGATTTTTCTTAACCACGTAGTACACATTGAAAAAGCTTTAATTTAATAGTGTAAGCCCTTCTTGAATTCCTGGCAGACTTTCTCCAGCTTTAATGCGGTCTTGATTTTATCCAACAAAGCCTTCCTTGTTAGCATAAACAAAACTGGCCCACTTAACTCATGCGTTGCTGCTGTCCTACAGGTCTTTGTACAATGACACCACATTGAACCATAAACCAAGAAGACAGCCATAACATTTAGCATTTCATTAAACTTACTGTTAAAGTTCCCCCAACACACACTGGTTTTAATGTTTACAAAACAATAAGCTGCTAAACAGACATCTGACAGAACTGAAAACCTTAAAGAGCCACAAAAACTTCATGACACTTAATATAGTACAGAATCAAGTTAAGAAGTGTCCTCAGGATTATGGTAGTGATATTTAGATCGTTATTTTGTTGATGTTTAACTTTGGTTTACTTTATTATTTTCTGCTTAGGTTAGCCTGTTAGCTAGCTCAACTTTCTGCCTTCAGTCTACATAAACAAACCACTCACTTACCCACAAGCTAAGTCAACTAACTCCCCGCGCCACTCACTCACGACTCTCGCCTGTTTCTTTCACTTGTCCGATTATACGATGAAAAGGGGCACTTTAAAACACTGCCGTGTGTAAACAATCATCACCGTTTGTCCTGTCCAAAAATGCTCCTGCGCTATCCGGCCGGGACGCGCGCCGATGACGTCATCACGCATAATCGAGCGTCATGACGTTGGGGTTTATTTTTTCCCGGGTATTATTTTTAAAGGACTCCAAAAGAGTATTCTGTTGTATACCTCAATAAGTCATGCATTTTGTAATATCCTGTGTGAGTGATTCTTCTAAGGCAATATATATGTTAAAAAAGCATGCTTTTAGGTTTTTAGGTTTTAATTAGTATAGTTGTAGCCTACTAATAAATATATTAGGAATATTAAAACGTCAGCTACTTAGGCTATATATGGAGCTTGTAATATGACAAAACTAACTGAATTTGTACTGTGTAAATTTGAATTATTGACAAGTGTCATTTAACAAAACTGGATATTATGTGGCATTTAACATAGTTCTGAATTAGATTTTTTTTTTTTTTTTACACAATTTAACACAATTGAATATTTTTATGGCAGAGTTTTATAGACATGTATTTTCAAACAGCATTTTTTTTTTCTGAAATCTTCGACTGCAAATATCCAGTTTTTTTTTTTTTTTTTTTTTTTTTAAAAACAGCTTCAAGTTTTCAAGATGAAGAGGAAATTCAGAACATCAAATTCAATATTCTAAAATTCAATCAGCAGATATTCAGATCTTACAGAAAGTAGGTCAGAGGTAATCCACAGGGAAGAGTACATGATCTCCGAAAAGTCAAACGAAGCATTTTGGCCCATTAGTAGTTTTCTGGCCCGAGTGTGTGGTTTAAGATCTACCTGATCATGAATCGCCCAGAGGTAGTGATTATTAAACATTTATGGTTTATATAATTATATGTTAGGTTAGCATTCTTCTCAGCATGTGAAACATTTGTCATTAACCAGCTAGTGGTTCTCAACCCTGGTCCTGGTGGCCCAACACTGCACGTTTTGATGTATAAAAAAGAAAAGCCACTTCTTTATCACTCTTGCTTCGTGATATGGTTCTCCATCGTGCTGGAAAATCCACAGATCATCACCAGATTGCTTGTGGATCGTTGGAAGAAGTCGCTCTTGCAGGACGTTTTGATCTTTATTCATGTCAGTGTTTTGGGGCAGAATTATGAGAGAACCACTCTCTTGGTTGAAAAGCACCTCCACACATGGATGTTCTCAGGATGCTTCACTGTTGACACAACACAGGACTCATGCTAGCGTTCACCTTTTCTTCTCTGAACAATCGATTGTCCAGATGTCCTGTATATCTGTGATTGATTGGATGTTCTGATGAGGTAAAACATGCATTTTATCTGGCAATACGCAATTTGTCTGGAAACAGCTGCTACAAACCAATAGGTTTTCTTGTTGACCGTGTGCCATTTTAGTTAAATATTTGATGGAATGTTGAATATGTTACATTTTTGTTATGGACAATTTGTTGTTTAAATTGTACTGCCCTTGCAACAGAAATCTAATTGTAATGCAATATTTGCATGTAGATTAAAAAAAAAAACATAAAAAATAATACTAATAATAATTTATTAGCATCCAATCTTAGTTTTAGATTTCCTGTGCTGTTAACATTGTGGATTGCTCACAGAAAACACTTTTGGGGTTAAAAGGACAAAACCTGTGGGTCCCGGACTAGTGCATCTACTTACATACATCTAAACAATTATAATGTGTTATTATTCTGTTGATAATCTATCTATCTACTGACTATTTTAAGATAGCAGATGTATTTTAAGTATTTTAGGATCATCTGTGTACAGAAGCATAGTTATCAGCAAATGTATTTAAACAAAATATTTATTCAAAATAAATAAACAGGATGATTTTCTCATTTCTAATGAAGATGCAGGATTATATTGTATATGATATTTTATGTGAGGGTCCATGCTCACTGTAAAGACCATTTGCGACGAGTGCATGACCTCAAAATATTTATTGGTATATAGCTTACAGATAACCATACGTTTAAATAAATATATCACAGCTAAGTCCCAAAGTCGACAAAAGGGAATGAAAAAGAAAATAAAAATACCTCAAGTATCTCAGTTACACATTAGGTGGCTCACTTTACCTGAATTCAGCCTTTAGCAAAGCATTGCTCCACACTGTGACTGTCAAAATCGTCCCAGTTTAGTTGTAGCAATACTATGTCGTCCTTCTGGTTGTCTGGATATTTTTGCGGGAGAAAAGCTGCAACACATTGGTTGTGACCAACTAGTTAAGAAACTCTACACTTCAAATGATCTACTTGAAATGGACACTGAGATAGTAATGTTAGGTAATGTTAACATCTTCAACATTTTTATTTTACAGATAATTAAAACCGGTGATTTAATATTTTTTTCATCAATCATCCTAACTTAAAATTATTCATTAAATAAAAATGCATTTAATTTCAATAGTATCACAATCTCATGCACTTCTAGGGCTTTATGGCTGGGGGAAAATTCTTGATTTCAGATTGTTGAGGAAAAATCATGCAACATTATTTTTTAGAAGAAAAGCATGTTGCATTATACTTAGGTGCTTATAAGAAAAGATGAAGATTCAAATTATTAGTACTTAGTACCAGTATTGCATGTGAAGTTTTCATTCACTGACTTTAAACCTTTCATATTGCTTTATGATAAAAGTACTATTTCAGTTCGTTAACAGCGCCACGTATACATCAGAAAATACAATGTATGGTTTAAAAATAGTGCTGGATAAATTAACCATTTATTTGATCTAGCTACACAAACATTCTTGATTAAATCATTTTATGACCTGGTTACAGAAAATGACTTTTTAAGATACATACACAACTTTCTTTAAAAACTACGTGTTACAGTATTACATGTTTCTATGGTCAATCAATCTATATTCTCTACACATCTATTCTTCATTTTAAGTGAACTTGCCGATGTTTTTCAATCAACAGAAATGATTATATATTAAATATAACATCATAGGAATTCAGTACTTTGTTTTATTATGATTGGGTTCATTGGAAAAGGATTAGTTAAGGGGACATAATCAGTCAAGAATTCTTAACTATATTAGTTAGATTTTCTGCTATGACAAATAGGCTGATTTTGTTGTCTTTTTAGTAGTAATCATGGAATATAAGAAAGAGAAGGTGCTAGTTCAGAGAACTCAACACCACTTTGGTTCGTTTTGTATCTACAGTCCTGTACAGTCCACCCTGCAGGAAGGCCGTTTACTCGGAGGCATCAGTAGTGACACACACAGGCTGGGGATAAGCGCTCTGGATGTTGGTGTTTTTGGCAGACACGATGATGCAGTAAAGTGTTGCAGGTTCTAGCTCAGTAACTGTAGCAATCTCAGTCCTGTACACGGACACAACCTCCTTCGGCTGTTCTTCGCTGTCCTCGTATACAATCAGAGTGTAGGACTCCGCCCCCGTCACCCGAGACCACTCCACCTGTAGTGACTGTCCTGTCACTGCAACCTTCACCTCAGGGACGGCCAGCTCTTCTGCAGAGGCAACAGAATTTGATTAACTCTTTCCCCACCATTGACGGGTTATCTTGTCTTTTAGAAGAAGGCGCTTCCCAGCCAAAGACGAGTTTTTACTGCTTTTCGTGTTTTCACTGTTATACACTTGGGGGCGCTATTACTCATCTTCTGAACGAGTACAAAACCTCCCGAACAAACACACGTGAACAGGACAGAGAAACAAGCCATCTCTTATGTAAACAGATGCATATTAAAAATAATGCAATAGCATTAGAAATAGACAGCATATAAATGAAAACTGCATAATGTTACAGAGTAAAATGAGGATCCAGGAAGTGGTATATATCTGTGCAAGCTTTGGAGGTGTTGATCGAAGTGATTTACTGGATTTATGCTTTGATAATCATACTGAATATTATCCAGATGTAGTTTTTTGAAATGTGTGTATTTACAGATATATATATATATATATATATATATATATATATATATATATATATATATATATATTCTCACCTTTTTGCTATATATATATATATATGAAACCTACCTATATTCAAGTGTTGATGAAAACGAATGCTTTAAGCTAGAATAAAACAGATTTGTTTTGTTTAAAAGGAGAGGCTCTGATTTTTATTTTGGTGTATTTCATATTCAAATATTAAAACAGCAAAATATACTGGAGGCCATCAAATTTTAGTGAAAATCATCAAAATCGCTGGCAGTGGCTGGCAACTTAAAAAAAAATGCTGGCGGGGAAAGAGTTGAAAACAACTTCAATCTGCAGTCTATCTTAGGCTGGCCACACACTAGACTATTTTCAAATCTTAACCAATGTTAAAACTACAGGAGACCAGAAAAACAAGCTGGCTCTCTTGGAGTGCGTTCTGTTTCACATATGGGTGATGTTCTTTCTCAGTACTCTGCTTTCGTGGCATGTTTGTGGCTGCTAAGTTTCAGCTATAGAAGCACGCAACAGCCGGTGGGTGTCGCTCTCTTTGGCTATCAGAGAGTATTACGTCAGAGGAAGCCCAATCAAGAGTCATAAATATCAAACATGTCCGCTTACGATAAGCCTCGAATCCCCTCAGGGGTGCAAATCATTACAGTTATGTGAATTTGTGAATTTAAACTTTATGAAATATCTTTAAATGCTCTTAATTGTTGTGTAAGTAAGCTGTGAATGAGTCTGTAGTTCATCTCACCAGGGGTCAGTGATGCATAAATCCTTGCATATTCCAGATTTCTCTTCCGACGGTTTAAGGTTTGACCTGTAAAAACAATGCGTTAAAATGTTTTGTTTTGCACAGACATACCTGCCAGATATGTACATAGTAACTTAGGGTTTAAATAACAGCTGATTCCTATTTCCAAGAAAAGAAAAAAAAATCCCAATTTCCAAGACATTTTCTCTCAGTTCGTTAAAAAAATTAAAAATAAATAAATCCTCAGTACAACTTCAAGCTACTTTATGCAACACTATGATAAGTATTACTTGCAAGAAATGTACTTATGGAGTGAGAACATTTAAAAAAAAAAATAATCTGTGTTCAAATTGCATTTTCATCTGAAATCAGTGCAGAAAAAAGAAAAATCTAATTTCATCTGGGCTATAACCCACAGGTCCATTTTTTCTTACCAGTAGCTACTCTAGATGCAAGACTCTCTCCTGCAGTGTTCCAGGCTGACACAGCAACATTAGAGGCCTGCAGGCCAGAGACCTCACAGCTGAGGTTTGAGGTGAGACAGACAGGCACCCTGCCGTCAGAGCTCAGCTGGTAAACCCTGTATCCTGTGGTAAGAGCTGAGGACCTCCAGGCCACTGTGGCAGAGGAACTGTCCCCCCTGAAGGTGACATTCATCGGTGGACAGGGCACTGAAGAGAGTATAGAGTAATAGATCAAGACAGAGAATATTTTAGCATGTTCTATACAAACTTCTTATTTTTCTGAGATCATTCTGCCTAATATAACCTTAGATTTAGGTGTTTTTTTTCCAGCATTGAAAGTTTTAATTGTTATCTGATACCTGTGACACCAGTAACAGCCTGAGATGGTCTGCTGATCCCAGCTGAGTTTTGTGCAAGCACAGTCACACTGTAAGAGGAGCTACAGGAAACAGGAAACTCAAAGTAGCTGATGTCTGTCCAGTAGGATGACACCTCCATAAGGGACTCTGGGTTGTCCTGGATATCACCGGTCACCCGTACCAGGTACGTGACGTCAGGACAGTACACAAAATTCCAGTAGACCCTGATTAGAGTGGCATCAGCCATCAGATGGGTCCTCACCCTCACGGTGGCAGGAGGACATGGGACTGCAGGAGAGATCAGCAGAGGGTTAAATAGTGATAGAGTTATTGTTGTACAATTTATTGAGAATCATTTTCATTAATATTAAAAAATATTAAAATTAAAGCTACAAGAAACAGTAACTTAATATAACATAATAGCAAAATAGTTTATTTTTATATTATCCACCTCTTTACTCATCCACCGATTTTCAAATTTAAGTACTATAATCTTCAGATAAACAGATCCCGTAACATTCTCAGACATGTCTGGTTGTACCTGCTCCTCTCTGGATTGGCACCGTGAGGGAGCTGTTGCAGGTTCCATCCGAAGCCAGCGCACTGAAATTGTACAGCATCCCACAAGTCAGTCCGTGAATGCTACAGGACGTGCTCGTGGTGTCGCAGTGAAGCATGTGCCCATCTATAGTTTGAGCCATTGTGAAGTACTGCAGCGAACCTTGGCCCTCCACCCAAGAGAGTGTGGCAGTCCTGGTGTCACACTGCACTTCCACAGTCATGTTCTGTGGCTCACAGGGCACTATGTAGAGCAGAAGAAATAGTATGGCATGAATTTCACACCAAAATAATGCTTTTCAATGTGTCTTCAAGCCAACATGTGGTCTCACCACTATAGAAGGTGACCTGCTGACTGGCCATGCTGGTGCAGTTTCCAGCTGAAGCGGTTATGCTAACATCATAAATCTGCCCGCAGTGCAGGTGAAGCAGGGTGCAGTTGTTTGCGGTGCTTCTGCAGGTGCGGACATCTCCATCTATACTGCTGGCGGTGAGTGAGTATGACTCGGCAACCAGAGAAGGTGACCATGCTGCCGTCATGCCGTTTGAGTCACACACTGGGTTCACTGTTATATTCTGAGGAGCACAAGGTGCTGTAAGAGAATTAAATAGAGAGGTTATACTGTAGGTGAGTGTGAATTATGCAGACTTTACATAGCTCTCGAATCTCACACACACAACAAGTTAGTATTGTGTAAGTGAGTAATAAGTGAGTAGTTGTGTACCTGTGTGCATCTTAAGAGGGGGACTCCGCAAGCTGCTGCATTTGTCGGAGGACGCAGAAATTATAATGGTGTACTGCATTCCACACTTCGCTCTGGAGAGGTCACAGGACGTGCCAGTGCTGTTGCACATCAAAATGCTTTGGTCATGACCTTCAGCTGTGGCCACATAGAAGGAAGTTCCCTCATTCATCTGCCAGCTAACCGTGATATGGCTGCTGTAACAGTCCGTGTGTGCCGTGATGGAGGTGAGGGCACATGGAGCTGCACACAGAAACGACAGAAATCTAGCTAGTCCACATTTCAAAATGGAAAACAAGCACGTTTGAGTGTGTTTGCACCTGTCTGAATCTGGAAGGCGTTGCCGGGTGTGCTTCTGCAGAATGAGTTCACAGCAGTAACGTGGAAGGTGTACGTGGCTCCACACAGCAGGTCGGGAACATTGCAGTGCAGATCTGTAGCCGAGCAGCTGGAGTTGGTTCCGCCCCTTTCCACTGCCAGTACAGTGTAAGACTCCGCCCCCTTTGCTTGTAGCCAATTCACCCAAGCTGAGTTGGTAACACAGTCCAGGTTTCCTGTCTCTCCTTGAGGAACACAAGGAGCTAAAAATACACAAAAACAGTCTGTTAGCTTGCTAGCATCAATAGGCATTTCCACAAATACATTCAATAAATTAAACAGTGTTTTTTATTATTTTCTGTGCCAATACAGCACATAAGGTACAATACATGTGTAAATTAAACAGTGTTTTTTATTATTTTCTGTGCCAATACAGCACATAAGGTACAATACATGTGCAAGCTACAAGGAGAAATGTCTCCTCTATTTCTGACTAGGGCTGGTCAGTTTGACTGTCTCGTCGTACGGTACCTAAGGGGTTAATCTCTTGTACATGCAGGACATCAGTGATTGGCTCTGGTGAATGCAACATTTTAAATATCAAAGTTGAGAGCGCTCTACCTAAAAAGGATATTTTGCTGTCTAAGGGTAAGAGTTTAGAGTTTTGGAGCAAGGGAAGAAAAAGCCTGGTCTGAAAAGACGATGAGGAAAACAGTAAAGAGCCATCAGAGGCAAGGCCTAGGAGAGTTAGAGTTAAAACGTAATGAGGTTCCAAGCCATAATATACGTAATGGTCTATATGAGTCTATATGCAAGGCCTTATACGTAATGGTATAATATGTAGTCTATATGAAACGTCTGGTTCCTGTCAGGACTCTAACAGCTTTTTGGAAATATTGTAAATTATTTAGGGTAGATTTTGTAACCCCTGCAAGCAATGCATTGCAGTAATCAATGTGGGAGAAAACAAATGTATTGTTCAGTTTTTCTGCCACAGTAAATGACAGAATGTGTTGCATTTTGCACTGAAAACTATTTGAAATTTATTAAAATGATTTGGACTGATTTATTGTGTTGTTTACATTTTGTTCCTTTGAGTCTGTAAAAACCTCAACAAACTGGAAAAAAAAGTGTAATGTAAGTCTTATCAAGTAATGTGCAATGTAATCTTGGTAAAATGGATTTCATAAAATTGGTATCGAAAAAAGTATTGTTCAGGAACCGGTACTGAAGTCAAGGTGTCGGTATTGATATTAAATGTTTGAACGATATCCAGCCCTATTTCTGACATACTCCATGTGCCTGCGCTACTTCCAACAACAATACAGTACAAATGGAATCTGAACTGAACTTTCACTTTGTGTGGTCTAGGACTGGACAGGGATATAATGCTTCATCCATTAGATTGCTTTAGAGCAAGCAGTTACAGAATATTAAACATGGAAAAAACGGTGTCAGTGTTACTTTCAGTTAGAATTACAACTAAATTTTCTGCTGTAAAGCAGCTCTACATGTACAGTACATCAATGAAACAATAATTTAACTAATTAACAAAGCTGAATGATTAATCAAAGCTTACTGAATAATCTGTAAAATAGTTGAAAACATTTTTTTTGAGGCTCTCAACACTAGGGCTGCAACAAAGTATTATTTTGATAATGTAACGATTATTAGAACAATTACTGTAGACACGATGGTACTGCAGTTTTAAAATCTCCCGACCTTTTCAGTGGGTAGTAAACAACTTTAGATTTCAGAGAAGATTGTGTAAATCAATTTGTTAATTTAATTGTAGCAATTTTTAATTAGCTGTCCTTGAATTATTTTCGGTATGTATCTACATCCCATATCGATAGACTGCTGTGCATTGTTGTGAAGATTACCTGAGGTGACATTAACAGCTGTGCTGCGCCGGCTCTCACAGCCTCCTCTGACAGATGTTACAGTGACAGAATATGACTGTCCACATGACAAGCCACTGATTGAACAGCTGGTGCTGGTGGAATCACATGACAGGAAAGCTCCTCCACTGGTCTCTGCCCTCACATGGAAAGATTCTGCATCTGGATTGGCTGGCCATGTGACAGTCATGGAGCCAGCAGAGCAGTTCACCTCGACATCAACGGTGTGAGGAGGACAGGGCGCTAAAAAAAGAAAAACACCTTTCATATATCTGTTCTAATGAGGTTTAGAATGTACTTAAACCCTCATCCTGACTTGGCGGTCAAGAGTGTAATTTCTATGCCAAAAGTAACTAGATGTTTACTGAGGAAAATGAGAATAATTCTTGCTAATGCAAAACCTGCCACCGCAATGCTAGGATGTTCTTGGTGGTAGCTGTAGGTGGTAGGTGTTTCTATATGTTACTAACTGGTTGTTATTGTCATGTGGTGCTAAAGTGTTCTGAAGTGTCTTTGAAAATGAAATGCGTGTGTGTAAATGTTTGTTGATGGAGGGTGTATTTTATGTTTTGTTTTTATTATTAATTAATTAAATTGAATTAAAGTAACTATGGTTTTCAGAATCACTAGAAGCTTCCTGGCAAGTGTGTTGGAGCTAGTTGTAGCTAAACTTTGCATGATACTGGTCCTTCTGGAGCAAGTTTGGAAACCCCTGGTTTACACCCTCAAAAATTTAAATTACAAATGGCTTACTGACAAACTAACTCTAAGCGTGGGGTACACAAAATAATTTCAGCATTTAAAAAAAAAAAAATCACATATCTTTAAACTCAAATGTACATTTTAAAAGTCTGAGTGTGCAACTCACCAGTATGAACTTTTGTGAACAAACTTTCTTCGCTGCTGCATGTGTGGTCCATAGACAGCACAGACACATTATAAGTCTCCCCGCAGAGCAGATGCTCTAGGTTACAGTGTGGCACACTGCTATTGCAGTAGACCATATGGGTGCCGTCTACAGTGATACCCTCAGCCTGGTAGGACAACGCCCCACTGGCACTTTGCCACGTCACAGCCGCAGAGTTAGACAGGCAAACAAGAGAAGCCTGCACGCTGGTAGGTGCACACGGAACTGAGGAAGTGGTGGCATATGAGGAGTTAATGTCCATGGGCATAGTGAAGATCATTCAAAGTTTGTTTGGACTTGTCAACAAAGATAGATATCGGATATCAGCTGATTACATCAGAAAAATTACAGTCTATACACAGTGATGTTGCTGTACAGCAGTGCCAGAAACACTGCTATATTTTGCATTCCATGTTGCTGAAGAAGTGGTGTAATGTGGAAAACTTCCTTACCTGAGTGTAACTGAGAAAAGGCGTTTTGACTGTTACAGTGGCTGTCCTGGGCGGTGAGTGTGAGGTTGTAAGCTTGGCCACAGTGCAAGCTGGCTAATCTGCAGCTGGTGGTGGGGCTGCTACAATATACTTGGTGCCCATCTGGACTGGATGCTTGGACCAGGTAGGAGGCAACACGCTCTCCTTGTTCCCAGGACACTACACCTGTGTGGCTGCTACACTCCATTTGAGCAACGATTCCATGTGGCTCACACGGAACTGGGACGAAAAAGGAATGGACAGGAAAAATTGAGTTCGTCTCAATGGGTATTCAAGTAAATATCTGTAAATTATGTGTGTGTAGTCATCCTACCTGTGTCCAGCTGTACACTATGACTCGGTGCGCTTGTACACACGCGGTCGGAGGCAGTCACGCTGATGCTGTACGTGAGTCCACACAGTAGATCACTAAACTCACATGTAGTACTACTGCTGTTGCATGAAGATGCGAAGCCCCCACTGCCCTGGGCAACAGCAGTATAAGAGAGAGCTCCTTTGCTAGGCTGCCAGGACACATCAACCACACCAGATCCACAGCTCAGGTTTGCCTGAATGTGGTTGGGAACACATGGCACTGAGGAAAAAAATGGGAATTGATACTTCATTCCAAAGTTGTGGTTGGATATTCTAGCACTTACTGTCATATGGATAAAGTTCAACTGCATTGTATCTTGTTTTATTCGGGGTCACCAACCTGAATGCAGTGTTGTGATCTCACTCCTTGACACATTACACTGGTGGCCAATGGCAAGCACACTGATGTTGTAAATAGAACCGCATCCAAGGTTAGGCATGACACAGGAAGTATTTGTGCTGTCACATCTTGTCATCTGGCCGCCTGTGCTAATGGCATGCACCTCATATGATTCTGCCCCTGCCCCAAGATTCCATTGCACATGGGCAGAGTTTGTAGAACAGAGCAAATTCGACTCCACTTTCTCAGGTGGACAGGGCACTGTTCATATGAGAGAGAGAGCAAAAAGTCGGAGAGAGATAAGATTTGTGGCGAAAAAGATATCAGAATTTTTTTTTTTTTAAATTTTTTTTTTGAAACGGTTAAGAGTCATCCTTAGGAATTTTTTTTTTTTAACCATTGAATGTCTTGCAAATTATTTTATCACATTTAGCACCATCATCACTTACACCCAGATACATTTAGCATCTGGCTCATATTGGAGATCTGAACCTTCTGATGCATTCTCAAAATGTTTTTGTATTCATCGTCTTCAAAATAGTATTTGTAAAATTAAAAGTATTTTGTTCACTGACAGCTTTATCATCAGATCTGCCATTAAATAATGCTAATATGTAATTATGAATTTGCTCTGCAGTAAATCGCTGAGCCATGTCAAAATTTGCTAATGATACTTGACTATTCTATTGTTTTATGTCTGTGGTGAATTTTATGAGTGACACAATCACATGGCTTTACAGACTGCATCAGTAGTCAATCGTACAGACATTTCTGATCCTTAAAAATGTCATAATTATGGGCGTCGGACTGGGGGTAAAACCAGTACTGATTACCAGGGGCGCAAAGGAAGAGAGGGCCCTTGAAAAGTCTGGAATATATTTTATTTTACCTGGATATTTTCATGGCGGGGGGGCATGGGGGCCCATCAGGACTGCCTATGCATAGGGTCCGGGATCTTGTGCAACGCCCGATTACTACATTGCTACATGTAGGTGCTGCATTTCAAAGGGTTCATCGGGTGCAAAATTCACTTTTACATGTTGTTTGAACTAGATTTTGAAACACCTTAAAGGTGCAGCTTGGACATATCTTCAGTGAAGGACCCAGGGTCATAGGGTGTTTCGGGTCTTTGATCTTCAGACACCCTCACCTGGGCGACCCAACTGGGGTTGATCAGGCCCTGGTTTGTGTCCAAGCAGCGCGCTACTCCATACTTCTCCCCTTTTGATCCATAACCACCTTGAGGCTTTTACATGTTGTTTGAACTAAAATGTGTCTTGGCAGTGTGTGTACACAACCACCCCACAATGATAAAAATCCACCCAGTGTTCTTTTTTTATGGGAGTCTTATGAAGGGGTCATATTTATGTTAAAGACTTTTCATTAAAGGGTTTGTATGATCTACTGTACATTATTGTTTCTCCTCTATGCCCCACCTTTCTGTAATGCATCGATTTTTACAAAGCTCATCAGTCTGAAAAGCAAGGTGTGCTCTGATTGGCCAGCTATCCAGTGTGTTGTTATTGGCTGAATACCTCAAGCGTGTGATGGAAATGTTACGCCCCTTGCCATGCTGTGTCCCGGCTCGATGAGACAAAGCCAATAAATCTCATTACAAACGAGGCTTTTGTAGCATTCACTAGGGACATAATTGATTAAAATGACTTATGCTATCTTTTTACGCGTTGCATTGCATCGCACCATGTAAACATAAAGCCATGTCTGCATTTGTGATCGGAGAAACGACAAACAACAAGCGCTACACTACACTGCTCAAAACTTGAGTTTGAATCATCAGTGGCAAATCCTTTAAATATGAAAACGTACTTACAGACTGTGAGTCAGCATTATTTGTCAGAACATTGGCATAGTAGGCTACTCTCCCAGGAAACAGTCTTCGTCTTCCATAAAATGTGTTGCACACATCTGAATATTTGGTTTGAACTGTTCTGGAACAGTGCTATAAATACAACTTAACCACTGATTTCTAGTTGTGCCCTCTTTTGGAAGGCCAAACAAAGTAGGTTCTCTTTCACAATGAAACACAGAGCATCTCCACAACATTAGGCAGCAACAATACTACAGCAAGAATCAAATTTACACCTTCTTTCTTTGCGTGAACATTTGGGCTGTGTTATGCAAATCTTCCCACACAGTGACGTAGACGTGGGGGCGTGTTTAAACGAGGCGTTTCAGGGGCGTGGACGAGTCTTAACTTTTATAAAGAATATCTCTTTGGGTTTGAGACTTTAGTCTTTGCAACTTTAGGGATCTTATCTATACAAGAACAGCTTTTAACACTCCAAAGAGAAATGAAAACTTGAAATCGCATCATATGACCCCTTTAAGACCCTAAAGAACCATATCAGCTTGTTGAAAATGGGCATCCGATGACCCCTTAATGAATTTTCTCCTTCTTACCCGATGCCACTGCCAGGGCTGTGCCAGGCATGCTGTGACAATGTCCATCATATGATATCATAGTAACATTGTATGTTTGTCCACAGGCTAGTCCCCTCAGTTCACAGTTAGTGGAGTTGCTGGAGCAGGTGGAGACAAGCCCCTTTGGTGTCTCGGCATTAGCAGTGTAGGAAATAGACCCATCAGTGGGAGTCCACTGCAGCAGCACAGAGTCAGTGTAGCAGTCAAGTGTAGCAGTAACCTCCGGGGCACAGGGAACTACAGGAAACATATAATGATAATGTTATGCAAAGTACAACCATATAAGACAAACAATGTAAATGATATATAAAAATCAAAAGACAGAACAGATTTCTTGCATCTAGAACAACAACAGAAAAACTAGGAAAACATAACTATACCTGTGCGGAAGTGTTCTGCCTGACTGGGCAAACTGGAGCATTCATCCCCAACAGCAATCACTTGAACAGTGTAATTATCTCCACAGATGAGATCATTAAGAGTACAATGTGTAACAGGCCCAGAGCTCTCACAGGACATGAAATTGAATGTTCTGCTCCAGGCGTAAGCAACATAGTTCAACGCCCCCATGCTTGCATTCCAAGACACATGTGCCTCAGCAGTGGCACAGTCCAGCACCACAGACACACCTGTAGGAACACAGGGCACTGCGAAAGAGAGAGAGAGAAAGAGTCAGCTTCCTTGAATTTGTCTGTGTGCTATGCAGTTTTAGTTGAGTAGAGCAGTGGTTCCTAACTATGTTCCTGGAGTACCCTCAACAGTGCACATTTTGTGTGTTTTCAATTGAGCACACCTGGGCCCGTATTCACGAAACATTTTATTTTACTACTAAGAGTTCTCCTGAATAGTTAAGAGTTTTCTATTAAAACCTATTCATAAAGCTGCTGAGACAAATCTCTACTAAGGAATAGAGAGAGGTCTTAAACTAAGAGTAAGGGTGGGGTTGACCTCGCTGCTGGATGATGTCAGAGTGCTTATTAACTATGCACACAGTGATTGGCTGATAGGGGAGAGGAGGGGTCTCTGTCAGAGATTTATGCATAGAAATATTGTAGAGTGCAATTTTATGTTGCCATATTCAAATAAAGATTTTAAAATGCAGGCTAAGTGTCACTAATTAAACAAGTATATGTTCAGCTAACTGTCAGCCTCTTACATGTGTGCTTCTCATAAACAATTAGTGAATATGCATATAAACAGCCTTTTAATTAACAGAGTAGAATAATCATGGCTGATAGTATGACATGCAAATGTAAAAGAAAACCAAACTGGATGCAAGCAACAGCTGTTATTTCTTGCCCAAACTGGTTAATGAATACAAGATTATAATCAAAGGAAAATTTGGAGTTGGGATAACCTCCGAAACCAAAGGCGATACTTTTTTAAAAGCTCATTATCATCAAATGTTTTTAAAATGTTTACATCCCGAGGCAGATTGCCGGCAACAGCCATTTTAAGATAGTTTGTGGCTTGGTCTTAGTGACTTAGAAGTCCTCTCTTCACTACTCCTAACTTTTTTAGATTTAGGAGCTAGTTTTAGTGCTAAAACACTTTTTAAAAAACTCTTAGAGCAAAAAATTTAGGAGTCCTAAATTTAGGACCGACATGGCCATTATTTTTAAGATATTCTCCTAAATTGGGGAGTTATGATCTACTTTTAGCCTTAAGATGTTTAGTGAATATGGACCCTGATTCAACTCACCAGTACATTAGTAGAGAGTCCAAAGACTGAAATGGGTGTGTCAGACAAAAGATAGATGCAAAATGTGCAATGTTGGGGACTCTAGTAATGTGGTTGGGAATAACTGGAAATAGAGCATAATCCCTAAGGCCGATTAGAGTCCAGACTTTACTCAGATTATCTACTCTAAGGCTAATTAAGCTATATTCTTAGTGGGATTTGATGGCTGAAAATTCCTGGAGAACCTTCTTTGTGAATGCAACTAAGAAGGAATGGAAAACTATGGAATATTTGATCCTGGGATCAAACCATAGCAAAATTATCCAGTTTAGTACCAGGAAGACACAGGAAGGATCTGTGTGTGCATGAACAAAATCACCCAATGCCAGAACAGTTACGGAAATTTTTTTCAACAAATGATCCAGAATATTTATGTGGCTTAAGTGCTTTAGTGTATGATACTTGTGTATTTGTGTCTTATATTTATGTTGTAGTTTGTTTGCTTGCATTACCTGAGTTAAGAGCACTCAGCGCACTGGGTGTGGAGTTACATTGGCGACTGGAGGCAATCACGCTAACATTGTATGTTTCACCACAGGACAGTTTGGGCATGCCACAGCTCGATAACCAGGACATGCATGTTCCCAAAGGCCCATTTGGGCCCTGCACTGTCGCTGTGTAGTATTCTGCACCTTCAGCTGGCTCCCAAGATACAGTAGCGATGTTGGAGATGCAGTCCGTAAAGCCAAAGACAGATGTGGGAGTACAGGGCTCTGCAGGAAGACAGAGTGGCATAATCTGTAGTCAACAAGTGGAACAGCGTTGTGCCAAGCCTGTGCTGTCCTTTCAAAAGCAAAAAAAGGGTATGTACTTCTTTTGACACCATATCTTTGGGTGTGTGCGAGAGGGTTCTAACCTGTCTGCAGTACTGAAGCATTACTGGGTTGGCTCCGACATACATTTCCCACAACTTGCACAGTCAGATAGTACGACTGACCACACTCGAACTCAGAGAATTGTGCACTTGTGGTATTGGTTGAGAGTTCCACCCGGTGACCGCTGGTAGATTCTGCAGACACCAGGTACATCTCAGCATTTTCACTTGCTTCCCAAATGAGGGAACCCACTCTCATGTCACAGTCGAAAGAGGATACCAGGTTTTGAGGGATACATGGCGCTGTACAAAATACAGACAATCTCGTTAGATTACCAAAAACATTTTTTTAAGCATATAGTCACTTTACAGCTATAGAACGGCAAAGTAGTTTCAGTTATTGTTGTCTTCTACGTATAATTTTTCCTTATTTTTTCTTAGACACTCACCCATGTGGATGACTGTGCCATCACTGGGCCCACTGCTACAGATTTGGGCATTGGCAATGACTTGGACAAAGTAAATTTCTCCACAGTGCAGTTCCTCCCAGATACAGTAAGTTGTATTTGTTATGCAGACATGCGTGTGGTTATCCTGTCCTATGGCAATGGCAGTGTAAATATCTGTGCCATCACTGCTTGCCCAGCTGACAGCTCCAAGGTTATTTTCACACTCTGCATAGGTCTCAATGTGGTATGGCACACATGGGGCTATAGAAAAAAGCAGTGATTGATACAAATGTGGTATAAATGTCAGAAAGTCTTTTCTTTAGCAATTTAGTCATTTGTGAGTTTGGAGTTTCACTACAGCCTTTATGAGTGCTGGGTCTTACCAGTGGTAAAATGTGCGGGTGTGCTTGGTATGCCGTCACAGACACCATTTTCCCCCAGTGTTGTGAAGGTGTAGGTCTGTCCACAAAGAAGCTCCACTGTTAGTGTAGATTCAGATGTCTGGAAGGAGTCGTCGTATCCTAGGTTGCTTGTTATGTGCACTTTATAACTTAGTGCACCTTTGCTGTGACTCCAGTTTAAGACAACCGTGTTGTTATCACATGATCCTGAAACTGTCGGTTGAGTTGGCTGACAAGGTTCTGAAGAAACAGATACGGCAGAGATTTCATTGTGATGTAAAAGCCTAGTGGACATTAAAGGAGTGGTCTAATGCGGTTTCATGCATTCTGACTTATTTACACTGTTAAAGAGTTGGATTCCCATGCTAAACATGGCCAAAGTTTGAAACAACGAGTTGGACATATGACTGAGTTTCTGTGCCAAATACAGTCCTTCAGAGTTCATATAAGTCTCTGAAAGTTTTTTACAAGTATGGCCCTGTATGACGTCATGAAGGGTGGAAATCCTTGTATGGGCACTTTTCCCAGAAGAGTGCATGCACACATCAACCAGAGCGAACGCACTTCAATCAGGATACGGAAGTCATCTGCAGTGCTGCACAGGACTTACTTGAAAATAATTTCTTGTTTTGTTTTTAGACCACGAAATCAACAATGTCACCAAATAAGTGTGTTTTTGGTTGTGAGGGGAAAGATAACCTTCTTCAGCTTCCCAAAGAACATAGCATTAAGGGAAGAGTGGATGCAGTTTGTTTCTTGTTTGCAGTTTGTTTGTTTGTTCTCGACATTTTGGTGACAAATCTTTTATAAACAAATTTAAAAAATCAAGTCAGTAGTTTTTGTTCCTGTTTTATTTATGTCGATGTCACAGCTTGCAGATGATCGCTACTCAAATGCATCATGTAATCTTGACTCCTTAGCTCCACCCACAACCATGCCTCCAAGATCTCGACTGTTTTCAGAGAGAAGCGTAAAGCTGTAGCTGTCTTTTATCTGTCTGACACTGTATCTGTCTTTTATCTGTCAGACTTCTGACACAAGTCTGATTAAAATTAAGGATTTTTAGGGGATATTAGGGTGTGATGTTATTATATGTGTTCAAGATTAACATGACTTTGGCAGAAACTGTGTGTGTTATGTCCCCTTTTAAAGGTGCAGTGTAAATTTTAGCAACAGCTAGCAGTGAGGTTGTGAATTGCACATAGAGAAGCTACCGACACAGGACAAAGTTGTCGTCGACTGAGACAGCAATGAGTAGCTAGTCAAGCAATGAGGTTTCTTTACAAATGTAAATTACGGAATTATATTTACTTAAAGGGACAGTTCACCCAAAAATGAAAAGTTGATGTTTATCTTCTTACCCCCAGGGCATCCAAGATGTAGAGGACTTTGTTTTTTCAGTAGAATACAAACAAAGATTTTTAATTCAAACCGTTGCAGTCTGTCAGTCATATAATGGCAGTCAATGGGCTCCACGGCTTTAAGAGTAAAAATAACATACACAAACAAAACCTAATTAAACCCTGCGGCTCGTGACGATACATTGAGGCCTTAAGACATGAAACCATCGGTCTGTGCAAGTAACTGAACCGTATTTATATATTTTTTTCCCTCTGATCCACCGTAATGGTCAAATGCCCTGACCGCGGCCCATAGAAACAGTCACTAATGAGGCTTATGCTATCTACTTATTTTTTTATGTATGTCGTGAGTCACTGGATGTTTTTTGTGCGGTCGGTAAAGCTGGACATTGCAGTGGATCAGAGGTAAAAAAATATATAAATACAGTTGTTTTTTTTGCAGAGAGAGAATTTTTTGTCTTAAGACCTCAATGTATCATCACGAGCCACAGGGTTTAACTTGGTTTTGTCTGTGTACGTTTTTTTTTACTCTCAAAGCCATGGAGCCCACTGACTGCCATTATATGAATGATAGACTGCAGCGGTTTGAGTTAAAAATCTTTGTTTGTGTTCTACTGAAGAACTACTGGTTAATGAAAGATTTCTGTCAATAGATTATCCTAAATATTACACACTGCACCTTAATCTTTTTTTTTTTCAAGCAAGTTTGAAATTTATCATCTGGTGTGCGGGACAATGTGGAGTCTACAATCTGGCACTTTTGGTTGCATGCTTGTAAAAAGATAAACTTGACAATTTTCTGTTTTTTAGTATGCTAGGCTGTAGTGTGAGATGAATCATCAATCAGAGACGTTGGATTGTTCTGTATCAGAGAGAGACAGCCTTGTTCCTGGAGGGTTACCTTCTTGAAAACTTCAGTTTCAACACACCTGCTTGTTTTTTCAAGTAATCCTGAAAACCTTAATTATCTCAATAGGTAGGTTTGCTTAGGGTTGGATCTGAACATTGTAGGATAGTAACGCTCCAGTGGCCTGTTAACCAACTTGATTGAACAAGCTCTTGAGTTTCAGATTTAAGCTTCAAATTAATAAAACCAAAGAAATCAAACCCAGTTTAGGACAAGTTCAGCAGACTCACAGTCTGGGGTGGGTGCACCAAAGTAAAACCTGCTCCAGAGCAGGTTAAACTTGTAGCGAAATCTACCATGGTGATGCACACTGCTGAAGATCAAGCCATCTTCTTCAACCCAGAAAAACAGGAATCTTCTCAAACTAAACTCAAACTTACCTGGGTAGCCACTAAAACCAACTTTGTGAAATAGGCCTCAGAAGCAGGGTTGGCTACCCCTGTTGAGTTATATATATTCTCAAAATGAAATTTGAAGGATAGTATCATCTACCTGTTGTAATGTGTACAGTGCTGCTGAAGTCACTATGGCAGTGGCTACTGTAGGCAGTGACGGTGAAGGCATACTCCACTCCACACTGCAACCCACTCTTTTCACAGCTGTCAGTTGTAGAGTTACAGATTGTATCTGATTCTCCTGTGCTGAGGGTGGCGCTAACAAGGTAGTATAGCACATCGTCCATTTGTTCCCAAGTTACTATGGCTGTGCTTGGCTTGCACTGAAGGTCCACGTTCACATACAAGGGAGCACAGGGGCCTAGAGGTCAAATGACAAATTAGTTAAATTTGATATTCCAGTTATCAGCTGTTTTTATTTTCTACAGCTACTCTGGAAGTCTATCCCTTTTTCAAAAGAAATATTGCGACTCACGTGTTTGGAAGGTCACTCCTGTTTCCTGGGTAATTTGACATTCATCATTGATTGCTGTGAGCCTGACCGTATAAGTCTGTCCGCAGGCCAGTTCGCTGATATTACAGAAATTCTCTTGAGAGATACAGGAGGAAATGTAGCCATTGTTACTGATAGCCGTGAGTTCATAGGATGCTGCTCCACCGCTCCAAGCCCAGCTGAACAATGCAGTGGCATTCTCACAGTTCACGTCAACAGTCACTGAATCGTAAACTGGCTTACAGGGGGCTGGACACAAAAACACAGCAGTGATGAACAGCTCGGTAGATGGCACAATTTTCTGTTATTTAAACAAAGAATACAAATGGTTCCTAAATGGTGTAGTTTCTAAGATGTCTAACCTGATGTGAAAAGAATTGTCTCGCTGTCTGTACTGTTGTAAATTTCTCCAATGGCGCGTACTTGAGTGTTGTAAACCGCTCCACAGATCAACCCCGTCACACTGCAGCTGGAGCTAGTTGTGGAGCAGGACAGGCTGTGTCCATTGCGACCCTCCAGGAAAGCCACGTATGACACTGCCCCCAAACTCTCCTCCCAAGACACGGTCCCTACATCACTTGCACAATTCAGATGGGTTTGCACGTTCTGGGGCGGGCAGGGTTCTGGTGAATCATACAGACTCAGTTATTGGACGCCTGTGCAGAAAGCACTAAAATCATTGGTATACTGGCAAATTGCATGCACCTGTGTTTAGAGTAGTTGACGCAGACACAGCAGTTCCTCGGCAGACATTGTTGTGTGCTGTAACTGAGATGTCATATGTCTGACTGCAGGACACATTATAGAGGGCACAGGAGGTGTCACTGGTGGAGCAGGACAACACTGATCCCAGATCAGTGGCAGCCTGTGCTGTGTACATAGAAGCACCTACACTTCTGTCCCATGACAGCTGGCCAATAGACAGGCTGTACTGAACTTCAACATTCTGAGGTGCACAAGGACCTGAGTTCATAACAAAGAGAAAGAAATCGATTACAGATACATTATAGTGGTACTAGCTATTTTGGGTGGTTGCAAGGGCATTACTATGCAATCAGGGAGGTGTTCTGAGAGGTAATCAACATGCTATTATATGGTTCCTATGGTGTACTGGGTTGATGCAAGGATGATGCTACAGTAAAGGCTATGGAGGGTGGAGAGCATTTTTAGGTGGTTGCTAGGGTGTTATGTGTGGTAGGGTGTTTGTAAGGGTATTGCTAGTTTGTATTCTAGGAGGTGTTCCCAGTGGTTTTAGTCACCTGTATTCAGATGTCCACTCATGGTTGCAGTGCTGTTGCAGGTCTGTCCTTCTGCTAACACAGTAATGTTGTAGCTCTCTCCACAGGCCAGTCCTGTCAGCTCACAGTTAGTTTTGTTCTTTCCACAGCTGAGCACGTGGCCAGATTCACTTTTTGCTGTGGCTGTGTATTGCATTGCCCCAGTGCCTGGCTGCCATGACAATACAGCCATACTTGATTGACAATCAATTAGTGCCCGAATGTTATGAGGCATACAAGGAGCTGAAATACAGACAAATATCTGCCAGTCAGACAATGTCATGCTACATCAAAAGTACCAAAAATTCAGGGTCCAGATTAACTTTTTGGAAAAAAAAAAAAAATCACTACATCTATCAATGGCACAAACACACACACACAAAAAAAAAAAAAAAATGTACCATGGTACTTTGGAGCATGTGTACCAATGTGCAGAACTCAGAATTTATTTACAAATGCATTTTAAACTCCAAATGACTTTCAAAAATTGTAATCAAATTTAAATGGCAAGTACAGAAATCCATAGAAGTGTAGTTTCAAAAACAAACAAAAAATGTAATATGATACAGAAAAGTTTTATTGCAAAACGGCTGGGACTATTTCTTGAGTGACTGTGTTTAATATATTTTTACTGCTATTCAGTTATTTTTTTTTTATTCTAGTTCCAATTCAGAATCCAATTCAATACTGTGAGGTGTAACCCAATAAGAATCTGAATTCTGCATTAAAAACATTTAAAACAGAAACGTTTAGGGAAATTTGGTGTTTGTGTGTGTCAATATGTTCCCACTGGTTTCTACCTGAATGAACATCAGTGATGGCACTGGGCAAGCTGTCACAGTATCCGTCTGATGCTGTCACACTGACACGGTAGGTCTGTCCACAGACAAGTCTGTTAACTGTACAAGTGGTGGGGTTCATGCTCTGACAGCTTGTGAACTGGCCATTACTGTCCTCAAGCACAGCCGTGTAAAAGTCTGCTCCTGCACTCTCCTCCCAGAACACAGACAGGTCGTTCCCTTGGCAGCTCACATTAGCAGTCACATGATCCGGGACACAGGGCACTAAAGATGAAAGAAGTGACTGTGAATCAGTGAACCAAATCCGTGATTGTTAGAAAGAAAGACTGATTAGGAACAGGAAAGTTTGAGGTTTGCAGTGATTAACGACTGTATAGTAGATATTTCTGCACCATGTGGTTCATCAGTGTTTCTAATGCATATCGCAATAAAATCACACTTACCTGTCCTGATTGAAGCAGCTTGACTTGGTGCACTGGTGCAGACACTGTCCTGTGCTATTACTGTGGCAGTGTAAGGCACACCACACATCAGTGATGTGAGATCACATGACTGACCAAACCCTGAGCAGCTGTCTGAGAATAACCCATCAGCACTGAAGGCCTGGACTGTATAAAGCTCACTGCTCACAGCTTCATTGCTCACCCATGACATGGTGACTACATTATCACTGCAGCTAGTACTGGACACCAGACTCTCCGGAATACAGGGAACTGTGGGTTGAAACACACTGTGATGACAGGAAAAGCACACCCAAGATACATGACAGGGTTGGAAACTCACAGGTTTTATAAAACAGTAGAAAAGCAGGTGCCTTGAGTAATGTTATTTTCTATTATTTTATAAGAATTTTAGAATTTTTGCAACCCTGTTACCAAAATTATGATGAATGCCAGTTACAATAAATAAAATCAAAAGGTATATAAAAGCAGCATCGGTAACAGGGCTGAATGATCAGAGTATATTACCTGACCGTATGATGACCTTAAGGCTCTGAGAGCTGTTGCATGTCCTTCCCTCAGCAGTGACTGTCAGGACATACATCTGGCTGCAGGGAAGGGAAGTGACCTCACAGGAAGTGGAGCTTGCCGTGCACCAGGTGGTCTCTCCATTTGTACGCTCCAATGTGGCAGTGTAGCTTAACGCGCCAACACTCTCGTCCCACAACACACTCAACGTACCAGTGTCACACCCCACAGACGTGGTCACATTCTGAGGTGGACAAGGGGCTGAGAGAGAAAATGAGACAGGAAGTGTGAAATTATGCAGTCTGTTTTAACACAGAAAATCATCCTTTACAGTCTCAATCTCTTGCCTGTCTCGGTCTGCAACGTGCTGCTCATGGGGCTGTCACATTGACTGTTAGATGCAAACACAATAAAGTTGTAGAATCTTCCACATTGTAGCTGTTCAACTGTGCACTGGCCCTCAGTTGAGTTACACTGGTACTCGAATCCATCACTGTCAGTTGCTGTGGCGATGTAGAGCTCGGCCCCTGCTGACTCTTCCCATGTCAGCCAAGCCGAATCAGACAGGCAATCCATTTCAACATCCAACATGAGGGGAACGCAAGGAGCTTTAAACACAAACACACATCCCAAAAGTGAATTTTGTGACAAACACAGATAAACAAATAGATATTTGGTGATGTGTTAAAGTTTCATTAAATGTGACAAACCTGCCGTAACATTCTGGACCGGTGAGTTCTCCCCAGTGCAGCCATCCCTTAATGGCACTACAGACACATTATAATCCATGCCACAGGTCACAGTGATATCACAACTGGTTTCTGTGGTATTACACATGTAGTAATCGTTGTTGTTATTGGAGTAAAAGGCTTGTGCGATGTAGAGGACACCATCTACGCTAGAGTCCCAGGACACTGACACAGTGTTTAAATCACAGTCCAAGACAGCAAAGATAACATCTGGTGGGCAAGGGGCTAAAGAATGCAGAAAAGAGATGTTAGAGACAACCAAATATTGAAATACTAAATATTTTATTTTATATATGTATATATGGGTACCTGAGGTGACATGTTGCACAGAGCTTTGGGAACTGTTGCAGGTTTGACTATAAGCGACCACCGTCACGCTATAAGTCAGTCCGCAGAGGATGTTGGGAACTTGGCAGATGGTTGTATTAGAGTCACACCCCAGCACTTGACCATCGCTGCTCCGCACTGTGGAGTGGTAGTGATGGGCTTGACCTGTCTGCTGCCAGGTAATGTCGAGAACAGTGGCTTGACACTCCAGGATAGTTTGCACGTTCTGAGGCACACAAGTGATGGGCTTGACCTGTCTGCTGCCAGGTAATGTCGAGAACAGTGGCTTGACACTCCAGTTCTCTCATTCATCTCACAGTGGCTTGACACTCCAGGATAGTTTGCACGTTCTGAGGCACGACCACCCACCTAATTGCCTAGATACACTAAACCTGACAGCAAAGAACTAGTGCATTGTCTACACTGATAGTCTCATGTGCAGCACACCGACATAAAGTACCATTTCGGGATCCTGAGTTTGAGTCCTGGCTCGTACCCCTTTTTAATCCAGCCCCCTCTCTGCCACATCACTTCCTGCCAACTCACTGTCCAATCATAATTAAGGCAAAAAAAAAAAAAAAAATCTAAAAAGAACTAACTAAAGCAGACTGTGGTATTGAATCATGTTGATTGCACCAAGGCCAAAAAGTTGAGACTTTAGTCAACTGTATGTTCTGCACCTGCTTGAGAAGAAATAACTCCATGCCAGCAGGTGGCAGTACTCTTCATTTGTCAACCAGTGATCTGTCTCACCGAAGGCCTGCACTTCCAATTCAACATGCTCAATCATCTGAAGCCATCAATGGGGTTCCAAATACACTGCAAAAACTGGGTTGACAGACACTCAACAATGGCCTATTTTTGGTCGAATGTCAGTTTTATGTGTCACGGCTAGTGTCAGCCTCAAACGTCACGCCCATGGGCCGTTGGCTGAATGTCTGATGCATATGGCACACAAAATTAGAAAACACTTAAGAAGTTTGAAGCCGTCATCTGCTCGAATTCATTGGTCGAATTCTACTAGATTTCCGGGAGAAGAAGAAAGCCGGGAAGAAGAAAGCCGTGGAGTTTACAACTGTGACGATGAGTGCTTATTAGGATCAACTAAACACAGTTTTTTCAAAATATGTGAAATACGCAGAGTTTGCAGCATAAACTCTTTAAAATACCTATAAGAGTTGTACACACCGGTCTGTTATTGTGGGAACATTCCCATGCCCTTAAACATGACCCAGAACACATAACTCATAGTCAGAATGGGAGGGTGCTTTGAGTGTTTACAAAGGTGTCACCGTGCAGTTTCTAAGGTGGTCTGAGAGGTTTTTATCAGCATTAGATACTGCGAATGATCAAAAAATTGACTGTAATTCTCACCTGTTTCAAGAAGGCGAACTTCACTTCTGGATCCAATACAATCGCCATCCACACCAGAAACATAAATTTGATAAGTCTGTCCACACTGCAGGTGTGTAATATCACAGGCGAGGCTGCTGGTGTTGCAAGTTGCCCTGTGACCTCCACTGCTCTCGGCAACAGCCATGTAGGACACAGATCCCTGAGAGGTTTGCCAGGAAACGGACACAGTGTCTGAGTCACAGGATGACTGGATGGACACCTGAGTAGGTGGACATGGTGCTGAAGAAGCAGAAGAATACCAAAGCAACATGCTAATCAGTAATGTTGACATTTTATCACAAGGAAATATTATTTAATTAAAGACATATCATCAAGCTAAATCAATGTTTAAAACAGCCCAGATATTGTATTTTTTTTTTTTTTAGTTGAAACTATAGGGTGTAGGCCAAGGGACAAGTGAATTACCTGAATTTGCAACTCATTTTATTTCTAAGAAGTAAGAATTAATAACTTTTAAGTATTACTATTGAACTATTAACCAATAGCCCACAAAGCCAAGGTGATGTCACTGAATGACAAGCTGTTTCAGATGCAAATTATTTCATAGTTTACAAAGACCATTTATCTAAAGCATAGCACACTGGTGAACTATACAATACAATACATTGTATAGATAAGTGGTTTATGAGGGTGTTACCTGTCTCAAGGGCAATCCATTCATCTGATGTGTCAGAGCAGGTGAGCCCTTCTCCGCTCACTGTGACTTGGTAACGGCTGCCACAGTGCAGGTTGGTGACATTGCAGGTGGAGCCGGGTGTACTGCAGCTGACTTGGTGATTAACATCAAAGCCCTCTGCAGAAGCGTTATAAATCAAATTGCCCCTACCGGGTGTCCATGAGATCAGAGCAGAGTCAGTGCTGCAGTCCAGTGTTGCTTGTAGATCAGAGTGTGGACATGGAACTAGTAAAGAGGGATACAATCACGTAGTAGTTTTGTTAAAACTGCTGTGTGAAATTTCTTCACCACTAGAATGGCCCTATCCCAAATGGAACACTTCATATGAACTTGCGGTCTTGTGGACGTACTATACAATGTTTGCTGTTTACACATGTCTGTTAAGTCCTGGGGTGGCCAACGTCCATCCTGGAGAGCCACAGTCCTGCCGAGTTTTGTTTCGACCTTGATAAAAACTAAGGGTTGCCTGTAGCTTTCTAGTAACTCTTAGACCTTGATCAGCTTGTTCAGGTGTTTGATTAGGGTTGGAGTGAAACTCTACTGGATGCTTCAAAACCAAAGTTGGCCACCCTGGCTCATCTTCAGTTATCTTGGACTTTATACTGACACCTACTGGGGCCTGGATGTTTGTTTGTAAGGAAAGTTTGTTTACTAACTAATGCAACTTCACAGCAAAACTGTTTGCTTATGTCTTCGTACTAAACACATCCAGTATATAAATATGACTAACTCCATGAGTTTATCCCACTGTAAGTATCTGTGACCAGTACCTGTTGTGACAGTGATAGGTGCACTGGTCAGGCTCACACAGTTGTCATCTTCAGCTGTGACTGTTATAGTGTAGTTTTGTCCACAGTCCAGGTCTGGGAAAGAGCAGGTGGTATCTGTGTTGGTACATGTGCTGTTGTGCCCTGAGGTGCTCACGGCATGAACAGTGTAACTGCTGGCACCACGGGCAGAATCCCAGGATACAGTGGTGATGGAGTCGCAGTTTGTGGTCGCCACAACAAAAGTTGGCATACAGGGAGCTGAAAGAGACAGTAGTGTGTGTTTTAAGAAAGCCATGGTTCCACAAACATGGACATAAAATATATTTGTTTAAAGCCGTATAAAGAAATGTATGTGGCTATTGTGTGTACACCAAGAGTTTGGAAAAGATTTCCAGGTATAAACCCAATAATGCTATATGGTGTCCTTAATGAACATTACTCTCTACCTCCCAATTGTGTAAACTGAAGCTTACTTTTTAATGTGCTGTTGGTTACCACAGAAAGAAGTTCTGACTTTGTGTGTTGCATTTTTATCATTGGCTTAAGGGGCACTATAATAGGCATGAATGCAAGTTACCTTCTTCTATGCTGAGTAAGTTAGTTTAATTTATTGAAACTTGTCAACATGGCAACTCTGGGCTATCGCCCCCTGAAGTACTGGAGTTTATTACCACCAGAGCAATGCAAGAATATATGCTAATGCCACCCATACACTACGTTCAAAGTCTTTGGATTGCAGTTTCGTTTCACACTGAACAACTATCGCTTGTCACCAATGTTAGTTCCAATTATAAACAAAAACAAAAAAACATTAGGATTTGGAGACAACCTGATGGATGTCTCTCAGACACTATAGATAAATCAATGGTTGCATCTTTGATAATTCAAACAAAGTGATAATCACTCATGTGAATGAGTACTGATTTGACTCCAATGTTGAGGCAAATTATCTCAGTGATTTCTGTTAACTAATGCTCAGTGGAAAATCAGAGCTAATGTGTGGGTGGCATAAGTAAACTCTAGGACTATGGCTTGCCATGCATTGGACAAGTGCTCATTTCTGCATTTGCTTTCATAAAAAAACAACTTGTGCTATGGTTGTACCTTTGAAACAATAGAAGTCCTGCAGGCTTTTATGGTAAGTTCATCACATGCATTTTTTAAGTTATATTCTGTTGCCAACTGAGTTTGCATTTAAGTTTTAAATACCCTGGAATATTTCTTTATTTAATCACATTTGTTTGTAGGACAATTCTTAAAACTGCTGTATTAATATAGCAATCGGCTATATCAGTATCTGTCTTTACCAGCTCTATTAGTCTGAGGCTAAAGTATCCTTCACCTGTGTGTAGATTTGTCTCACCTGTATTGAGATTGAAGCTCTCACTGGGTTCACTGGTGCAGTTTCCATTGAATCCAACCACACTGAGTAAGTACGACTCACCACAGTCTAGCTGTGCAAATGTGCAAGACCTATTTGTGCTATTACACACCATCGCACCACCGGTAAAGTTGAGCGCAGTCACCACGTCAAACTGATCTGCTCCATTATTGTCCCATATTACCGTAGCAATGTTAGTGCTGCACTCCAGTTGAACAGTTGGGCTCTGTGGTTGACAGGGGGCTGATGGGATACAGATGATAGTCGGCTAAATTAATACATTTTAAGGGGTTGGGGTTGGTTTCGAATTTAGAATCTAGTCAGTTTACCTGTCTCGATTTGGTAGTCTGAACCCTCAATGACTCCGCAGTTAATGTTGGATGTGATCACAGCAATGCTATAAGTCTGGCCACATCTTAAGTTCTGAATGGTACAGGAAGTAGAGCTTGTGCTGCAGGAGAGTTGAGTGCCATCCGTACCGATAGCCAGGGCTGTGTAGGAGTCAGGGTTGTTTGCACTGGCGTCCCACTGTACAGCTAGCATGTCAGAATTGCAGTCTAACTGCGCCATCACATTACTAGGCAGGCAATCGGCTGTGAACCATGTGGAGGTTAGACATTTTATGAAGAGTAAAATGTTGTACCAATTTTGTCAGGTTTGCACAAAAAAATGCTTAAAAGTAATTGCAGTTTGATTAGTTAAGTAGATCAGTGTTTTAAATTACCCGAGTCAAAATGGATGCTGTTGTTAGTGGTGCTGTTGCAGAGGCCAACTGTGGAAACCACAGTGGCTGTATATGTGAGTCCACACTCAACCTTCACAGAACAGGAGGTGGTGTTGGATGTGCAGGAGACAGTTTGTCCATTGTTTCCCACAACATTGGCAGTATAGGAGTGCGCCCCTGTGCCATTCAGCCAGCTGATGGTGACCCTGTTTGTGCCACAGCTAGCAGCAGCTGTCAGGCTGCTGGGTGGACAGGGAGCTGTGGATCAATGGATGAGACTCATATCAACACATTTTTAGTGACTTTTATTATGTGACAGTATTTAATATTCCATTCATTTTCTTTGATTTCTGTAGATTTAGTTAGGAGTTATAAAGCCCTTTTCTCACTCAGCAACTTGTAAGGACACTGGAAGTTATTCTTTTTCAGTAAGAGCTGGAGTTTTCTGTGTCCACCAAAGCGTTTTTTCTAAGGGTTGCATATTTTTTTTCAATTGCCTTCAATGGGTGCGCATCGTTTTTTAAAACGGCAGGAGCTTGATGAGGAGCTGGGCATTTATCTCACACTTTTTTTTCTGCACCAAGAGCTGAAGAATGTTCAAATTTGGGTAAAACGCAATGCACATCACTGTCACTTTTTAGCCAGCTGACCAATCACAGTGGTGGAGGGGTGGGACTACTACAACACCAACCAACCATCAAAGCCTGCATGTACTATAACTGATCAACAATGGAGGAGGTGTTAATATTGCTTGTCTCCAAGTATTCATGTCTTCAACAGATGAAATTCAAAAAAGCACATCAACTGCGCCTCAACACCTCCAAATAGCATTTAAAAAAGCATATATTTAAGGTTGTACCAGCCAGTGTGCATGTGCAGTCCTAAGTGTGCTCTCAAGAAACTGTTTCAATGAGAACCAGAGCTTCAAATGGTAGCTATCGTAATGCAATGACTTTACCAATTTGGTGATTGGCTCTTTTATTTAGTAAGCAAGACACCGCCGTATTGCATGTTGCAATACAATTATAGTAATGTGAGTGAGCCAGCTTTGCTTTAACAATAGTTGTTGTTGTTACACCTATTTGGTTTGTACCCTTGTAAAAAAAACAGGATAATGTACAATCTGCATAAAATAAACCTCTTTAAGAACCTGATCATCATGTCTGGGATTATTTTGCCATAATATCTGGATTACTGTACATTTTTCCTTACATATTTGACACTATAAGCAGACTAATGCTGTTTGTAGCTGTTGTGAAGATAACTGAAAATGTTTGGTGTTTGTACCTGTGTAGATCTGTGTTGGGCTTCCGTATGGACTGGTGCAGGTGCTGTCCTGAGCAGCTGCTTGTACGATGAAACTCATTCCACAGTGCAACCCTGTCATAATGTATGATGTTTGCATTGTGCTGAAGGTGGAGTTCAGCCCATACACCTGATGGACGAACAGGAAGTAAGTGACTCCGGACTCTGGGGTGGGGTCCCATGTAATGCTGATGTCATCCGTAGCACAGTTGGTGTAACCAGCCAGATTCGAGGGTGGGCAGATAGCTAGATGAGTGAGGAATTGGGTCAAAATCAAAGGTCCTAACTTTTAAACTGATTAAACAGCTTCATTTGTGTGTAATGCCACAGATAAGACAATTCTTATAATACTTTGTGTTGTGTTCCCTGACCTGATTTTAGATTGACAGGTGTGCTGGGTCGACTTTGGCAGCCACGTTCCACCGTGGCCACTGTAACAGTGTAGTCCTCACCACAGTGCAGATCACTGAAGGTGCAGTTGGTGCCACTGGAGGTGCAAGTGTGGGTGTGGCCATCCCTACCTGTTGCCATGGCAATGTAACTTTCAGCATTCTTAGCGGCAGTCCAGTGGACAAGTCCCACATTACCATTGCATTGTAGAGAAACTTGAACATCACTGGCAGGACAAGAACCTGAAGGGACGGTAAGGGAAGAAAATGGTTTTCTTAGTACCAAAAGCATAGAAGCTATACTAAAATGATGCAGCAAGACCCCTAGAATGTCTTTCGTAACAGTAACTTTTCAAAGATAGGGTACAAAAACTAAGCTTGAAATTCTTATAGTACACCCAAAAACAAAAACAAGTGTTCTGTCATTCAGCGAACAACTCCAAATTATTTCACATTGCTTGATATCACAACGATATCCAATGTTGTATTTTTGTGATAATCATATGATTACTAGGTTGTATTTCTCATAATTAAAAAAAATATTACAAAACAATTTTTTCTTCAATTTAAAAAATGTGGATGTTTTATTGTTGGACATAGTTGCATCTCACAGTCGAGATGTTCATTTATGTTAAAATTCAGCTTATGTTAATTTTATTTTACATGATAGTTTTACTTTTCACTTCAAAATATGCGGTGTTTGTCCCTTTATTGTTTATTGCAAAAGCAATAATACAGCAATTTGTACCCCATTTGAGGAAGCTGCCAATACACACCTGCATTGAAAGTGTAGGGAGCGGTTGGGAAGCCAGTGCACGTCTGAGAGAAGGGTGTGATTACAACATCATAGGTCTGACCACAGTGCATGCTGGGTAGTTGACAACTGGTGCCAGTGACGGTTCTGTACTTGATATCCCCATCATGGCCCACAGCAGTGACGTTATAGCCCACAGCACCAGGACTTCCCTCCCAGGACACAACAGCGGTGTTGTTCAAACACTGTAGTCTTACAGTCACATTCTTTGGGGCACAAGGGGCTGAGAGGACAGGAAGTATCATTATTGACAGTATTTTCTCTAAAAATTCTTATTTATTCAAACTAATTTCATATGTAGTAGGGGAATTTACATAGAAATCAGGCCTGTTTAAATTGTAAGAATCATAAAGACTGTGGAAAATGGTAATTAAAAATTAATTACATATGATATGTCTTCATTAAGGTGTAGTAAATATTCAGAGAAAGATTAGCAAATTTTTGTGCAGTGCATGCTGCATGGGGGGGTGTGTTTATGAGTGATCACCTGTCTGCAGCTGCGTGTGAGCTGCTTGGCTGCTGTTGCAGTGTCCAGAGATTGATTCCACAGAGACATTATAAAGACTTCCACATCTCAGTGAATTGATGGAACAGTGGGTCTGGACTGTGCTGCAGGAGCCCGAGTGACCGTTTGTCTGTGCAAGCACATAGAAGCTCTCTCGGCCCAGACTGTCAGTCCAGCTCAGCTCTGTGCTGGTGCCGCAGCCGTAGTTAGCGCTCACTTCAGCAGGGGTGCAGGGGGCTGGCAAACAGCAAAAGAACAGAACTTTTATTCAGCTCTGAATGTTTGTTTTAGCTTGGTTGATTTATCTGTCTGTCAGTAATGAAGTAGACAGTTGACTATAAATTGAATTGTCAATGAATTATACATTAAAGGTACAGTGTAACTTTTGGATGGAAGAACCCTGTATTGAATTATATATTAGTTATAGATTAAATTTTTGATGGAATTATTCTTTAGAGGAACCCTGTACAGTATATACAGTTTTTGTCATTATTGGCGTACCATAGTGATTCAGAATAAAGACTTTTTGGCAGATTAATTCCGATCATTAATTTTTGAACAAAAAGTTACACAGTGTACCTTTTAATGAAAAATATAGCATATAGTATATATAAATATTATACTGTGTCAACTATTGAGCCACTAAAACATTTTAAATATCACATAATGTTAATGGTAAATTATGCATAATTACAAGTAACTAACCCTATAGTATACTGTTGTTGATAATGTTACTCAGTACAGTATATACAGTTTTTGTGTAAATACACAGGAACAATGGCACCTTAAAATAAAGTGTAACCGATATTATTTAGAATATATTTATATATATATATATATATATATAATATATATATATATATATATATATATATATATATATATACACACATATATATGTTTATATATATATATATACACACATAAAACCCCCCTTTTTTTCATGTTTTGTTATGTTGTAGGTAGCCTTATGTTAAACTGTTTTAAATTAGGTTTTGTTTTTTTTGTTTTTCCACATCAATTTGCACTCCATACACCATAATAAGCATGTTATGTTGTAGGTAGCCTTATGTTATTAAAAATAAGCAATATAAAAAAATCTATACACAGCCCCCCAAAAAAGGAAAGAACCTATTTTGTATTGCAAAATATAATATGTAAAATTCAATTAGCAGTTTATGGGTCCATAAAAATACTCATACAGTGAAAAAAAATTATTAAGTCTAAAGTTACCTTTTTAACATTATTGAGAACCTGAGTAACCCTGTCACGGGACACCACATTTATTTGCATTTAAGTGTTAAATCTTGATTGAAAATTAGCACTACCATCAGCTATATCTGTATATTTTGATAACCTTTTTTGAAAAGAAAAAAAAATCTTTAGAAGAAAACTATAGGCTAATGATGCAGAATTTAAAGGTGTTTTAATCAATTAATTTTTTTTGACCACTTACTGTTCATGCAGAGTTTGTTTAAAAAATCTTACCAATTATCTTATTCAAAGCATAAATATTAAGAAATATGTACAGTGATCTGAAACAGATTATTTCTAACTCATCTGATGCTGAATTATGAATATGTGGTATACCTACCTGTGGTTATATTGAATGGAGCACTAGGTGCACTCTCACACTGAGGGCCCTGGGCCACAGCATACACAGTATACGTCTGACCACATTGCAAGGCATCCAGGGAACAGTTGTTTGCAGAAGAGCTGCAGGTGACAGTGTGTCCCAGGACAGAGGCGGCATTGACACGGACACTCACAGCATCTGGGTCCTTCACCCAGGACACCAGGGCTGCATTAGTGCTGCAGTTCAGTGAAGGAGACCTCATTGTCGGAGGACATGGTGCTGAGATATTACACAGGAAGAGGAAATTAAGTCAGATTAGGCTACACTAAACCAATAAAACCTGAAGTTAAACAAATTCCCTTCATACCCGACTCCAGTGTAGTGCTGGCCCGTGCTGAGCTGTTGCAGGTTCCGTCATCAGCAAGCACTGTGACATTAAAAAACTCCCCGCAGTGGATTTGCGTGAGGTCACAGGAAGTGGCTGAGGTCTTACAGGAAGAGGGAGGAATGCTCTGATCCTGTGTGTGTGCCAGGACTGTGTATGTGCTGGCACCAGCGGCAGCATGCCACGACACATTTACCGTACGAGAGTCACACTTGAGCACTGCAGTCACACTCTCAGGGTCACAGGGAGCTGGAAAAGGTCAAAGGTTAATGCAGAGCCCAGTGAGAGGCCTACAGAGACATTGTGCACTCTTCTAAGCACTGTTTGGTGAAATTGCACACATCATTGTCTGAGAAGACAATCCCAGAAAATGATGAGTTCAGGGGAAAATATAGCTGATGTAATTCATTAAATACTAAAAAGTATTAGTTCAAATAGTTCAATATGATTAAAATGTGTGAATGCTCAGTGTATTTTTATACTTATTAACTATTGCATTGTTAGCTTAGCAACATGCTGATATCAAACTAGCAAATTTAAATTTAATATTATGTCTTGTTTTTGTTTGTTTGTTTTTTGTTTATTAATTATTAAAGATCTGCTCACACCAAACAAATACTTAGCGTGAAAATTTGGTGCGATGAAGGTTTTTATTAAAATGAACAGCAGCTAATGCCTCTGTTTAGACAGAGACAAACATTTGCACAATGTCAATGCATTTTGTTTTATGGACAGGATTTCTATGTGAAGAAAAGTGGCCAGAGAGTGAAATTAAAAAAAACACACACAAACACTCCAGGCTTTTATTTGTGCATTTAACATGA
Organism: Cyprinus carpio; assembly: GCF_018340385.1. NCBI lineage: Eukaryota > Metazoa > Chordata > Actinopteri > Cypriniformes > Cyprinidae > Cyprinus > Cyprinus carpio. The sequence goes on from NC_056619.1 coordinate 5,414,495, forward strand.
ATTGATCTATGGATTGTGTGGTGGCTGCGGTTGAGGCTAGATGGTATACAGATTCAATAATTACTGTTTTTGCATTATTGTAAGGGGTAGGTTTAGGGTTGGGGTAGGTGTAGATGTAGAAATTAATAAAACACAATCTGATAGGTAGAAAATTAGATTTATTGTTAGCTTCTAGCCACAACCGGTGGCTGCTTCTTTCACAGGCTTTTGGCTGCTTTATGTTTTTACTAACCACCAGATGGCGCTGTTTTTGTGAGGCTTCATTTGCCCATCACTACTGCTATCCATATTAGACAGAACTATTAAACAGCGACAGCAAACAATAAAGATGTAGAATTTGAGTGCTGTACTCCGCCACGAACACATTTTCAGCCGATGCCAATATTTGAAAAATGCCAAATATCGGCCAATGCCTTGCCGATATATCGGTTGACCTCTAATCATTAGCTTAGCAATGTGCTCATGTTAAGGTGAAATGGATTGCTGTTTCCTACCTGTTGTGACAGAGACGTTTGGGCTGACTGGGCTGTTGCAACGGCTGTCGTGAGAGATGACATTTAGCGTGTAGGTTTGCGCACAGGTCAGACCCTTAAAGGAGCAGGCGAGGCCAGAGGTCAGGCAGAATTCATTGTATTGGCCCGGGCCAGTCAGAACACCAGTGTAGGACACAGCTCCAGCTACCGGACCCCATGATGCGCTCACTGTGTTACTCAAACACTCCACATTGGCATGGACTGACGTTGGGATACACGGCACTGCCAGAGGAGAGACAGAAAGTGTTTCTCATTTGTAATTTTTTGTTTTGATTTTTGGGTTTTAAATTCTTCTGTCATGTTGTTATCGGATATGTGCTCCAGAAATCTCACCTGTTTGGACAGGACTGGTCACGCTCTCTGGCCCTTGACACTCTCCGTTGTTTGCTGTGACCACAGCAGTGTAGTTCTTACTGCACTGCAGATCAGTGATGATACAACCGGAGCTCGTTGTGGTACAGCTGAGCACAGCGCCACCTGTAGTCCTGGCGAGGACGGTGTAGTTTAGAGCTGTGAGACCGAGAGCCCAGCTTACGTTCAGGCTGTTAGAGGCACAGTCCATGAATCTGGACACACTCTGAGGCGCACACGGTGCTGGAAAAAAGCACATTGGGAGAAAAAAAGACACTCTATGTAATGTTCTGGGTTTTTAACAGTGATGGTGATAGATGAAGAAAGTTTAAACATTATTATTATCATTATTAATGTGATACCTGTCTCATGTCTGTTCTCGACACTGTCTGGACTTTCACAGCTTCCGTCAGAAGCAGTTACGACAAACACATACTCCTGTCCACAGTGCAGGCCGTTTAACTGGCACCCTGGAGTCCTGACATCACACGTCACATTGTGGCCGTCTCTGCCTGAAGCCCTGCCTCTGTAGGACACTGCGTTAGGACTGGCAGTCCAGGACAGAGTGGCGGAGTTGGTACTACAGTTCATAGTGCTCTGGACGTTAGTTGGTGGGCAGGGAACTATTAAACATGAAAAAGACGGGAAAGAGAAAATCAAGAAATTTGAGTGGGTCAGTCTCACTTTAGGCCAAAGTCAGTTAAATGCCCTTTTCATCAAGATGTTTGTGCCCTGTATTACAAAGCCCTAGAATTTGTGTTGTTTTGTGCATATACAAAGACATCTTTGACCTGAATGAGTTTTATTGTAGATTTGAAACCCCCAACACCCATTCTGACCATCTCTCTACACAACCGTTAACACCTCCTGCAATCCCCCTCTCCACACCTCCTGCTCTTCAAATCTGTGAAGATGATGTGCGCCAGGTCTTCAGGAAGAACAAAAGAAGAAAAGCACCAGGCCCAGATGGCGTTACACCAGCCTGTTTGAAAACCTGTGCTGACCAGCTGGCCCCCATCTTTTCACAGATCTTCAACAGATCTCTGGAGTTGTGTGAAGTGCCTTCCTGCTTCAAACGCTCCACCATCATCCCCATTCCAAAGAAACCCAAGATTACAGGACTTAACGACTACAGACCTGTGGCTCTAACATCTGTCGTCATGAAGTCGTTTGAAAAACTGGTTCTGGCTTATCTGAAGGACATCACTGGACCCTTACTGGACCCCCTGCAGTTGCTTACCGAGCAAACAGGTCTGTGGATGATTCATCAGCATGGGATTGCACTTCATCATGCAACATCTGGACAAAACAGGGACTTATGTGAGGATCCTGTTTGTGGACCCAGTTCGGCTTTCAACACCATCATCCCAACAGTCCTCCAGACCAAACTGACCCAGCTCTCTGTTCCTAGTTCTATCTGTCAGTGGATCACCAGCTTTCTGACAGATAGGCAACAGCTAGTGAGACTGGGGAAATTCATGTCCAACAGCTGCTCCACCAACACTGGTGCCCCTCAGGGATGTGTTCTCTCCCCCCTGCTCTTCTCGCTGTACACCAACGACTGCACCTCAAAAGACCCCTTTGTCAAGCTCCTGAAGTTTGCAGACGACACCACACTCATCGGTCTCATCCAGGACGGTGACGAGTCTGCTTACAGACAAGAGGTTGAGCAGCTGGCTGTCTGGTGCAGTCTTAACAACCTGGAGCTGAACACGCTCAAAACAGTGGAGATGATCGTGGACTTCAGAAGAAACCCCCCTGCACTCCCCCCACTCACCATCATGAACAGCACTGTGGCTGCAGTGGAGTCATTCAGATTCCTGGGAACCACCATCTCTCAGGACCTGAAGTGGGACAATCACATTGACTCCATTGTTAAAAAGGCCCAACAAAGGCTGTACTTCCTTCGCCAGCTGAGGAAGTTTAACCTGCCACAGGAGCTGCTGAAACAGTTCTACTCAGCCGTCATTGAGTCTGTCCTGTGCACTTCAATAACTGTGTGGTTTGGTTTCAGCTACAAAATCAGACATCAGAAGACTACAGAGAACGGTTTCGGACTGCTGAAAGGATTATTGGTACTCCCCTGTCCACCCGTTCAAGAACTGTATACTGTACATCCAGAGTGAGGAAAAGGGCTCAGAAATTCAATCTGGATCCCTCACACCCAAGTTACCCCATCTTTGAACTCTTGCCATCTGGCCGGCGCTTCAGAGCCGCAAATACCAGGACAGTCAGGCACAAGAACAGTTTCTTCCCCCAGGCAATCTACCTCATGAACAGTTAAATGTTCCCCACTTATACAATAAAAATGTGCAATATCCTTATATTTATTTGTTACCCCTTCATCCTAGTACATCCCTGCATCTTACTCAATCCAATTCCATTATCATTTATAGCACAATTGTTTATACACCTATTTATCTGCAAAGGGTTTTTTTTTTTTTTTTTTTTTTTTTTTGACTGTGTTTTTTTTTTTTTTTTGTTTGATGGTTGTTTATGTAATTAAAATTAATTCCTTGTGTAAGCATACTTGGCAATAAAGCTCTTTCTGATTCTGATTCTGATTCTGATCTTGACATTTATATTAATTCATACATTGAAATCTTAAACTTAAAGCAATTTTTTTTTAAAAAGCAAAAGTCATATTCATGAGTGGAAGACTTAAATTATTTACTTACATAGACATTTAATTATATAGACATACAAAATGTGTGAATTTTGAGTAAAATGTTGTGTATCGAAATTAAACATTTATTTTTAAATGTATTAATTTACATTTATTTGTGTAAAAAAATCATAATAAAACACATTTTATTAATATATAAAAAAAATTGTTTTAATTTTTGTAGAACTTTTTGTTACATAGGACAACATAAAAATGGCCCCACGAAAGCAAAAATATTTGTAAAACTATCAAATGATAAAAAATAAAAATTACAACAATAGGGAGGGGGGGGCTTTGTTTTACTCACAAACAAAGTTCTCCTTTACAGTCAAGTAATATACAAATTATATTCAAATTATTCAAAACATTTTAGTATTATCTATTTACTACAGTACTATTATATTATTTATTAACACGTTGAATTAGCTTTTATTTTTATAATTTAATAAAATGTAGCTGTTTTTATTAACAATTATTAGTAATTTGGATAGGATTTTTTTGTTATTTTATAAATAGTTTTATAACTTATTTCAGTTAGTTGTCAAGGCAACATTTCTGATGTTCATTTAAGCATACAATATTTATATTATATTTTATCTCGATTAATGAAAGCAATTCGTTTTAGCTTCAGTTAACAACAATGCTTCGAAAGAGCGATTTGTTTGAAATCAGCCATTGCTACTTTGATAGCCTCACCTGTGCGCAGTGTAAAATTCTGACTCTCCCAGCTGGAGCAGTTGCCATCTGCAGCAACCACCCTGATGGAGTACACACTGCTACAGTGCAGGTCAAGGATGCTACATGTTGTTGTGTTGGAGGAGCACTTTGTACGATGCCTGTCATCACTCACAGCAACAGCAACATAGGACTGAGCACCACGGCTTGCACTCCACGATACCTCCACTGTACTGCTGCCACAGGTCCGTCTGGCTGTCACATTAGTAGGCACACATGGCACTAGCGAGGCAAAGTCGGCATTAGCATAACACCCAGACAGCAGCCCTGAAGTCAAATAGTGATATAAAACTAATGAAGGAATCAGTGCCTCACCCTCTCTTATCACTAGAGGTGAACTCAGCATGCTCAGACAGGAGCTGTTGTATGACCTGACCTGTACAGAGTATGAATCACCACACTGCAGATTGCTCACATTACAGGAAGGCAGAGTAGAGTTGCAGTAAACCAGCTCTCCAGAGGTCTTGGAGACTATAGTGGAGATATAACCCTCAGCATCTTCTGTTCTGTCCCAGTTGAGTGAGAGAACACCTGAGGGGCACTGCACCTCAGCCCGAACATTTGTTGGACCACATGGCACTGTGGAGAAATAATTTTATCTACATTAGAATCTAGTGGTATAGAAAGAGTTTCAAAGTTCTTCAGAGAAGTCTTCAGGTTTCCCTGATATTAAAGTGCATGCTACAATTATGTTCTTAGAACATAGCCGAAGTGCATGCTTTGAATAAAAATGACATTAACATCCATTTGTATATTTATAGTTATCATTCTGGTTGTGAACAAGTCTTTAAAAATAAGCAATCGCTCATAAAAATTGATAATCTGTCTCTGTCCTGATTCATTTGTATATTCATCTAAAGGCCAACATTGTTGGGACTGTTTAATATTGGGATTGGGATAATATTAACATGTTCTTGTGGCTGTGCTTAGAGGGCCAGAGTTGCAGTACTGCAAGAAAAAGAAAGCACTAAAATGAATGAATTCTGGATTAACAATTTAAGTTTACGCAAATGAGCAGCATTGTAGCAATTACCATCAGAAATTTACCTAGATCGGTCAGAATGTCCATTAGAAACCAACAGCTCAGAGACCAGTCACCTCCAGTGATTTATTCATTATTAGTGTGAGCGCACCTTCAACAACTCATAACAGAAGTGAAGTTGACTAATCCTTCCTTACCAGACTTCATTTGTATGGCATGGGAAGGCATGCTGGGACAGATTCCATCATGGTAAATGACGCTAATGTCATAAACCTGGCCACACTTGAGGTTGGGGATCCGGCAGCTGTTGGCAGTGGTGCTACAACTAAGAAGACCACCATACTGGTCCTCCATGGTGGCAGTGAAGGATTTTATACTCCGAGTTCCCAGCCAGCTCACTAGCGCCTGGTTCTCTTGACAGTCCAGAAGAGCTTCTACACTCCCAGGGGGACAGGGAGCTGAGAGAGGGGTAGGAAGTTGGTTATGAGGTATCAGACATCAAGGGAACTGCATTCTTGTATTTCTTTGTATGTGTTGTACCTGTTTCTACACTGATGGAGTCACTGACAGAGCTGTTGCAGTGGCTGTTGGATGCAATTAAGGAGGCATTGTATATGGACCCACAGCGGAGCCCGCTGAACTTGCACTTCGTATCTGATGAGGTACAAGTGTGAGCAGTCCCGAGCTGATCCACTGCCGTGGCAAAGTAGAGAAAAGCACCTAATGAAGCCTCCCAAGTCAGAGTGATGGAATCTGAGCCACAGTCCATCAATGCAGACACATTTTGAGGTACGCAGGGGACTAGGAAGAAAAAAACAAATAAGAACATGTAAGGTATGTATATATTGTTATATTGTAAACAACAAAAAGATGAACTTGTGCCTACAAATTTTTAGCCAGTCAGAAATGTCCTCTGCATAGCATCATTTAGCACATTCTGGTTTGTTGCCATTTTTTTTTTTTTTTTTTTTTTTGGAAGACAGGGTTTTGGGGAGATGGTGTGTTCAGTGGGTGGTCTAATTCAGTGACTAAATCCGGTGCAGGTTAATCTAAAATAACTAAAGCTAACTACATTATCTATTCAAACACAAGCTACAATGGTCTAAGTATCCACATTCTCCTAATCACTTGTCCTGTCCAGGGACTGGAGCCTTTCCCAGCTTCTCAGTCTGATGCAAGTCCATTCACACAAGATTTAGGACCAGATTTACTAACAAACCCTCTTTTGGCATTAAAAACTACTGTTAGGATTTATTAAAGACACATTGAAAAAATAGCGAAGAGAAGGCATGGTTATTTTTGTAGCTGATGTTATTGCTTATGCATTTGTAGGAGATTCCCTTTCAGACGTAACATATATGGGAGGAGAGTATTTAAATGAATCGTGCAAGGTGCTTTACTAAGGTTTGCGGCATTCAGTTTAATGGTATTCGTGCCATTATTTAACACCCAAAACATCTCTACACCTGTGTTACCCACACCAAGGTTTGGTACCTTACGCTAGTAAGTGCTGCTCTTGGAAGCTTGCAGTGGTTATTGTGGATATGAGCTGTAACTGAATTCTTTGATTTGTGCATTGTCAGTATAAATGAATGAATGAGACATTTGTATACCACTTTATAGTAGTGGTGCACGATAAATATCGCCCGATAATTAATGCACATCTCATCAGTAAAGCCGGTTCTTTAATCAGCGGTAAATTCCATCAGGTGTTGATTTCACACAGAGCAGCTGTTACTACACAGAGCCGTTGTTAACTGACAAGCTGCGCAAATCTACGATAATGAACATGGATTCAAGCTGATTTGCGCAGCTTGTCAGTTAACATCGGTTCTGTGTAGTAACAGTTGCTCTATGTTGGTGCTTTTGTGGGATTGTGCTCACATGCTAATTTGTCCTGTTTAGTACATCTGGCACTTAGTGTCTCCAATCAACCAATCCTACATATATTTGGATTATGTTGAAAACTGGAGCTCAGCGGGAGATGGAAGTGCTACTCACTAGTAGGGTTGGGAACCGAGAACCGGTTCTTATTCAGTTGAAAAGAATCGGAAACGTAAGCAATTCGGTTCCAAAACGGTTCTGGTGCGACATGTGGCCAAGAGCTGTGAGCAGCCTTGCGCCAGTGTTCTGACAATTCGGCGTTTCCCGTAAAGGAAATAACAGAAACTAGTTGACTTCAATCTTGAAGACTAGCTGACTTCAATCACAGGTAATCAGGCAAATATATAAGTAGTAGGTGTCACCGCGGCAGCGGTCGCGGCAGCCCTCGTGTGAAGCCTCCTCGTGTGAAGACCGACGAGTGTAAAGACCATCGACTCTACCTGCGCGACTCCACCGAGCAAGGACACCGACAGGGCACTTGAGTATTGCTTTTCTCCCCTTCAATTTTTGTACAGCTCATCCTCAAATACTTATTTTTGGTCACTTGTAGTCACTATGTGCTTTCAGATCTCTACTATCACTACTAACCACTCGGAGAGCACGCTATGTACGTCGAAGGAAGGCCTGCCTGACAAATCTAAGGCCTGTCCCTCTGACCTCTACTCCACACGCTCTCTATTCCAGTTGGTCGCTGGAACTGCCAGTATGCTGTTAACGAAAGCAGACTTCATTTCTTCTATTGCTACTCATTCTGGTCTCAGCCTCATGGCACTGACTGAGACCTGGATCAAACCTGAGGACACTGCCACTCCCGCAGCCCTCTCCACTCATTTCACTTGTTCCCACACCCCTCGTACGACTGGGAGGGGTGGAGGTACTGGTCTCCTTATATCGAAGATTGGAAATTTGATCTTCAACCACCACCTACAGGTCACGGTTCATTTTGAATCACATGCTGTTACTGTAACCCACCCTGTTCAAATCCACTTTGTGGTCATTTATCGTCCCCCAGGTCAATTGGGAAACTTCTTGGAGGAGTTGGAGGTGCTGCTATCAAACTATCCTGAAGATGGTACTCCTCTGGTACTGCTTGGTGACTTCAACATCCACCTAGATAAACCCCAGGCTGCTGACTTCAACACTCTGCTCGCCTCATTTGATCTCAAGCGAGTCTCTACTACAGCGACTCACAAATCGGGCAACCAACTGGACCTCATCTACACGCGCTGTTGCTCAGTGGACAACACTTTAGTTACTCCACTGCACACCTCAGACCACTTCCTCATTACTGCTAATCTAGCACTTACTCCTGAAGCGGCACACGCTCCAAACGCGGGTCACCTTTCGACGGAAAACCTACGCTCACTCTCTCCATCTCGCCTATCCTCTGTGGTTGCATCCTCACTTCCTTCATCTCTCGCAGTTTTCAGCTCTGGACACGAACAGTGCTACGGACACTTTTTGTTCCACTCTGACCTCTTGCTTGGACAACTTTTGCCCACTGTCTCGTCTAGACCAGCACGCACCACCCCATCTGCCCCCTGGCTGTCCGTTGTACTCCGTGAACATCGCTCTAAACTCAGGGCTGCAGAGAGGAAATGGCTTAAATCAAGAAACTCTCCCGACCTCAGTGTGTATCAGTCTCTCCTCTCTTCCTTCTCTGCAAACGTCTTCACTGCTAAAACATCATATTACCACGACAAGATTACCAACTGTTGTGACGCTCGGACACTCTTCAAAACCCTTCTCTTCTCTTCTTAATCCGCCTCCACCTCCTCCTCAATCGACTCTTACAGCTGATGACTTTGCAGTTTTCTTCACAAATAAGACAAGAACCATCAGTGACCAATTCTCCACACCGCAGACTGAGGATAACTTCACAACGACTAATGCTCACTCGTTCTCCTCCTTCTCTCCACTCTCAGAGATGGACGTTTCCAAACTTATCCTGTCCAGTCATCCTACTACTTGCCCACTGGATCCGATCCCCACTCACCTCCTTCAAGCGATTTCTTCTTCAGTAATACCTTCACTTAATCACATTGTCAACTCCTCTCTTCACTCTGGAACATTTTTTTTCCCTCAGCATTTAAGCAGGCTCGGGTAAGCCCACTGCTGAAGAGACCATCTCTAAATCCAGCACTTCTAGAAAACTACAGACCGGTATCCCTTCTTCCATTCATTGCAAAGACACTCGAACGAGCTGTGTTCAACCAGCTCTCTATGTTTCTTGTACAGAACAACCTCCTGGACAGCAATCAATCTGGCTTCAAAAGTGGCCACTCAACTGAGACTGCCCTGCTCTCGGTTACTGAAGCCCTGCGACTGGCAAGAGCAGCTTCAAAATCCTCAGTACTCATTTTTGCTGGACCTGTCTGCTGCTTTTGACACTGTTAATCACCAGATTCTCCTATCCACCCTCAGAAAGATGGGCATCTCTGGAACCGCACTCCAGTGGCTTAACTCCTAACCTGTCTGTAGATCCTTCATGGTGTCTTGGAGGGGTGAAGTTTCTAAGTCACAACAACTTGCTACTGGGGTTCCTCAAGGCTCAGTACTTGGACCGCTTCTCTTCTCCATCTACATGACGTCATTAGGATCTGTCATTCAGAAGCATGGCTTTTCCTATCACTGCTACGCTGATGACACTCAAACTCTACTTCTCATTCCAACCAGATGACCCGATGGTAGTTGCTCGCATTTCAGCCTGTCTTCTGAGTGACATTTCTAGCTGGATGAATGACCATCACCTTCAGCTCAACTTACTAAGACTGAAACTGCTGGTGGTTCCAGCTAACCCATCGTTTCATCACAACTTCTCTATACAGCTGGGTTTGTCAACCATAACTCCTTCCAGGACAGCCCAGAAACCTAGGAGTTGTGATGGATCATCAGTTAAGCTTCACAGACCATATTGCTACAATGACCCGGTCCTGTAGATTTGCCTTATTCAACATTAGGAAGATTAGACCCTTCCTGTCAGAGCAATCCCACCCAACTTTTGTCCAAGCTCTTGTTCTCTCCAGACTGGACTATTGCAATGCTCTCCTGGTGGGCCTTACTGCATGTACTATCAAGCCTCTACAACTGATCCAGAATGCAGCAGCGAGGGTTGTCTTCAATGAGCCCGAAAACAGCCCATGTTACTCCTCTCCTCATCAGGTTACACTGGCTACCAGTAGCCGCTCGCATCAAATTCAAGTTACTGATGCTTGCCTACAAAACAACCACTGGCACGGCGCCAACTTACCTAAACTCACTAGTTCAATCTTATGCACCCTCCAGAAGTTTGCGCTCTGCAAGTGAACGACGCCTTGTGTTGCCCATCCCATTTGCGCTCTGCAAGTGAACGACGGACTTTTTCCTGGACTGCTCCCAGCTCTGGTGGAATGACCTCCCGATCTCAATTCGAATAGCTGAGTCTTTACTCATTTTCAAAAAACATCTAAAGACTCATCTTTTTTGCCTGCACTTAACCAACTAATACTAGTACTTACCTTTTTTCTTTTCTATCATATTCCCAAAAAACAAAACAAAAAAAAAACCCTGGCTACGTGTTCTGTACTAGACTAACTGAGACTTGTCATAAGCACTTGTATACCGTTGTTGTTCTCGTTGATCTGATTGTTTCTACTGTTCTCATTTGTAAGTCGCTTTGGATAAAAGCGTCTGCTAAATGATTAAATGTAAATGTAAATGTTAAATGTTTAAAAATGTGGAAACCACTCATTGCATCACACCATCTCCTGACTGCATTATTATTTGTAAAACAGGGACTTTATGGAGTGTGTGTATATGGTTATAAGTATAACAGTTTATATTTCATTAATTTAGGGAAATTAACAAGTGTATTAGCCCTCAAGGGACTATTTGGCCAACCTTATTCCTGCTTGAAAAGCAAAATGTTATTGATAGTGTAAAAAACATCAACTTTGAAGCACATGCTGTTTGATAGACTAGCATTACTCAACATTACTTACTACCTTCCAGCAACACTATATTCAATGAAGGTAAAATAGTAAAAAACATAATAATAATTCATTTAAATGGAACTGGAATCGGAAAATTTCTAATAATACCCAACCCAACTTAAGAAGATCAGTATACTGTAATATATGTTGAATTTTGACATTGCCAACCTTTAAATTAAGTTGACAGTAAGTAATAATCAGTATTGAGAAGTTGAGTGTTGTGCATTTTTCCTTACCACTATTTTTTAATAGTTATTTAATGATTTTAATGGAACCGGAATCGGAACCAGAACCGGAACCGGAACATTTCTAACGATTCCCAACCCTACTCACTAGCCACCATGACACCCATTTCACAAACACAATTTATTTTCCTTTTCCATTATTTTTACAGTTAAACTGATCACTTGAGCTAGCACCAAATTTGGCCCTGACAGTCTAATCATGTGTACACTCCCATATTTGTCCACCAGGGGGCTTTGACACTCACCAGTCTGACCTACTTCTCCCAGAGACAGAACGCTGGAGCACTCATTGTCCATAGCACTGATTAACATGGTAAGGCTTTCTCCACAGTTTATGTCGGAGATTGTGCAGCTCTGGATTAGTGAGCTACACATATAGTGGCTCTGATTTCCACGGTTACCAAAAGCATCCACGGTGTACCGCAGTGCTCCATCTGCACCTTCCCAGCTGCTGGTCAAAAGTCCAGTCTGACAGTCCACTGATGTGCGCATGTTCCTTGCTCGGCAGGGTGCTGAGGGGTGAGATTATTGGAACATTACCACAATAAGGTATTAGTGCTGTGTTATACTGTGAGTTTGGTTAAGCTTAAAATCAAATGTTTAGTGTTACCAGTTCGGATTTGCCTCATTGAACTGGTTGCAGTGCTACACTGCTCTCTGCCCGACGATGAAGAACCAGAGACGGTGAAGTTGTAAAGGCGTCCACAATTGGTGTCAGTAAAAAAGCAGGATGTTTCCGTGGTCATACATTCCATCACCTTGCCAGTGGAGTCCACGCCCCTCGCATAGTAATAAGCGGAGTAATTGTTTGGAGCCCAGGAAAAGACAATGACATTGCTGCTGCACTCCCGGTACAGCATCAGATCGGATGGGGCGCAGGGAACTGTAAGTGCGTGTGAAAAGAGAAGGATTAAGGTTAAGTGAGATAAGCATGAAAGTCAGAACACAAAGCAAACCTTAGTCCCTAGTGTCTTCAGTCTTTTAATCTTGTTATTTGAATTTCTGTAATGGGTTTCAGTGTATTGTTACTACAGTTCTCGCTGCTCTGGAAAGATTGATGCATGTAACAAAGACCACATAACTCAAAAAAGAGATGTTCTCCTGGGACTATATTTTCCCTGGTAGAGAATAAGGTGTGTACCAGCTCGCTGCCTGAAAACACACAACACCTGGGATAGCTCTTGTCTGATTTTCAGAAACGAGAGACAGAGAATCTTTATTTTGAGACTTTACGGAAAGTCTACGGCAGAACAAAGCACAGACCCAGTGGAATTATGTCACGTTTAAGGCCAGTTTTTCAGATGGAGAGAACTGAAACCATACCCCAGTTATAGGCTTTTGCCCGAAACACATTCTGAACAAGTGCATGAACATAAACTCTTCTAGCTTCAAGCTTTCTAAATGTGTCCTAACACAAATATTGCATTATCAACAGAGCAACACTTGTTACTTTGTCAGGCCTTTTTATTTCATCCATCCATAATACAATTATTTGAGAATTAATACCTTTAAAGTGGATTAGCACCACACTATCAGTGCCTTCTCATATGACATTCCACCTTTTATAACTTCACAATCAAGATAAATGGCAATAACTTGGAAGCTTCATATCTTTCTTGTAACAAATACACCTACAAATTCTTGCTTCCCACCCAAACTGTGACCTGGTTCTTTGTCTATGAACACAAATCGATCAGAAATGGGTCGGCATAACAGAAAAGAACACTTGCTGTTGTGAAACTATTCAAAACAACCCAGCAGAGACAATGCAATCTCTAGGGAAAGCTTTACTTCTCTGTAAACTTCAGGCATGAATAGAGGACATTAACAATCAGAATTGCAGTGGTATAGATATCCAGGAGGCCCACCACAATGCTGATTCTAGTTCAGATTAGTTTCCCATGAATGTACCAGTAAGGTTATGAAAGCTGAATGAGAGGAAAACTAGTCTGAGATTTTGTTGTCCCAACATCTCACCTGTTTGGAAGGATGTGGTGGCATTGCCAGTGCTCTCACAGTTGCCTGACAGGGCGGTGACGTGTACCATGTAGTTCTCCCCACATGCTAGATTTCTGATTTCACATTCTGTAGAGCTCGAGGAGCAGGACAGGACTGTACCGCTGTGACTTACGGCAGTGGCACGGTAGGTAGTGGCTCCAAGCACAGTTGTCCAGGATACCACAGCAGATCCACTAGCACAGGTGTAGCTCACTGAGACCGATGTCACTGGACCCAGAGCTGTGTGGGAGAATTTCCAAATTAACGAACTAAAAGAGAGGGTTAACCTTTTAAAAGTTTAACTAAAACATTCATGAACACTCACTATTATGCCAGACTTTGATAATTCAAAGCAAAGAATCCTTATAGTTTCCCAAAATTACTAACATTTCCACAACCATTCGTAGCTGAACTTGATTTTGAAAGTGAACAAGCTCAAAACAAAAAAAAGAAAAGAAATGTAGATCCCGTTTACACCTCTATTTAGCATATTTATCTAATCAATGTAAAAAACATCTTAATACCAGGTATAAACAGGGCTTAAGGTTCTTGTCAACTTATCATCTCTCTCTGAATTCAATGGTAGCTTATGGTTAGGAGTCCAGGAATGTTGTACTTGGACAAATCCCATTGTGCACCATTTCCATTGTCAAGTGCATCTAGAGTACCATCAAATGTGACAATGTGGTAACTATAAAGGTCTGTTATAAATAAAAAATGAAAACTGCTTTGCTTACTGCTTGTGGTATAGTTGACCTGCCTGGGTTCTCCAGCTTCCAAGAGAGCATTAAGTGAAGACACTGAGATTTGGTATGAAGAACAGGGTGAAATATTCTGCACATCCAATGTGGTGCCAAACACAGTATTTGAATATATTGTAGTGTTTAGGGAATTCCAGTTCTTGACTGTAATTTGGTAGACTAGAACCTTGTCCACAGGTTGCCAACTGATTTGGGCAGACTGGGGCCTGATTTGTAGTACTGTAATTACCACTGGAGGCTGTATCACTGAAAGTCAAGACATTGACAAATAGGAATTAACATTTATCGATAACTTTCTATTAGATTATTTCAGACTGATCGAAACAAGGTGCTATCCTTTACTTACATGTAGTGATGGTGCGTATTCTGCTTCTTGCTCCTAGACCTCCAGCATTAGATGTGACCACATAACAGTCATATGTAGTTGCCGGTCGTAGATTTTCAACCACTGTGTTATTGTTTGTAAGAGACATGTTGTAACGCTCCCCAGTCAATGTTGAATTTATTAGCAAAAAGTATTGTTGTGCTGTTTGCACCCAGTCCCATTCTAGCAAGATGGCTGTACTTGATAGTGCTTTTGAATAGATTATCTGGGATGTTTCTGGTGCTAGAGTAAGAACAAAAGGAAAAGAGTATTGTTATCATATCATATGCAGAGAATTTCTTGATGTTGTGTGAAAAAAGCCAAATCAATTTTTTTTTTCAGTTATCTATTTATTGTGTAATTTTTATTTTTTTCCCCAGGATTGATGGATTGAGATTGTTGGCTTGCCATATATTTACTCACTGAAAAAAAGAAAACCACAGCAAATTACCTGTTAATGCTAATCTTGAAACCGTACACGAAGGAGTAAAATTCAGAAACCCTTTAAGAATGACTTTATACCATGTCCCCGGCTTCAAACCAAAGACCTCTCTCATTGACATACTCCCGGGCACCGATGCTACAACTGGACTGCTGTTTGAGTCGTTCACAACCCGAAGGTCCAAAAAATAATTAGTTATTCCCTGGAGTCTGTTCCATTGAACCAGCAGTGATGAAGCCGTAGGAGAGCTTATAGCAATGATGGTGCATTCTGGAATAGAAAAGGGTCCCTCATAAAAGCTGTGTTCTGGAACAAAATACATTACACTGCAAAAAAGGCTTTTCTTACTTAGAATTTTTTTTTTATTTTATTTTTTTTTGTCTTGTTTCCAGCCCAGATATCCAATAATTCTTAAATCAAGAAGGATTTTCTAGACAAGTGAAAATTATATTGTTATATAAGTCAAAATTAAGTAAGTTTTTGCTTGAAACAAGCAAAATAATCTGCCAATGGGGTAAGCAAAATAATCTTGTTTTCTGTTTGAAAAAAAGATAATTTTGCTAACCCCATTGGCAGAATTAATTTTGACTTTTTTCTGAAAACAAGACAATCATTTTTACTAGTGCAAAATAGAATGAGTTTTTTCCAATTTATACCATACACGTGTCAATGTATTTATGTTTTAATATGAACCATAACCCCGTTTTCTCAACTCTATAGTCTCTCTTCACAAAATAAGACCTGAAAAAAATGTGACAGGACCCCTGAATAACTTCTCCCAAGTCAGCAATGAAACAAACTTACCTTGTGCCTGAGTGGTCCATATCTGCCAAAAAATAAGAACAATATAAAATAATAATTATACAAGGATTTTATATTATAGACATGTAATACATTAAAAAAGCATACGTGAATATTTTATTTGAACAGAATTATAAATCTACCTGTGTTAGAGTCACTAAAACTACAACACCTAGTGTCTCCAGCACTCCCATTTTTGACAATACCTAAGATATTACAACAAGTGGTTTACTTGGGAGTCAGACACAAAAGATGTTTTGGATCCTTTTGAGCTATAGAGCAGGAACACCTGTGGCCAATCAGAAGAGCCCAGGGGGGCCATTCTCTCCTACTTAATTCCTTGAGGAAATGCGAGATATGAGAGGATAACAGAAAAAAAAGTAAATTGGGAGGGACTGATGGGAAAAATACAGAGAGAGAGGGCTAAAATGAGAGAAAAAAAGGTGTTGTCACGTATTAGAGTAAGTCAGCTTAGTTTATGTGAAATCCTTCCAAAAACTTTTGTGTGAAATAAAAACTTCTTCTACCATAGGTATGTAAGACATCTCAATAATAATCTTTCTTGAACATGGTCAGTCAGTTAGGTGGAGTACAGAAACACTGAAGTAGACATTTTGTGTTTGTGAGTCAGGACAGACAAGGAGCATAAAGAAAGAGTTAAATGTCAAAGGGATATTTCACCGAAAAATGATTTTCGAATTTACTGAAAATGAACTCACCCTAAGACCATCCAAGATGGTAATGAGTTTGTTTCTTTATGGGAAAAGATTTGGAAAAATGTAGCGTTACATCACTTGCTCACTAATGGATGCTCTGCATTGAATGGGTGCCGTCAGAATGAGAGTTCAATCAGGTGATTAAAAACACCATAAAAAACCAACAAGTAAAAAAGCCGCATTATGGATTTGTATTTTAGTCAGAAGCAACAGTTTGGATGTTTTAAGGGTGGGTTTGAATGGACAAACAAGCAGCTTTTCACTTCACAAGATGTCAACTGATGGACTGGAGTGGTTTGGATTACTTGTGGATTACTGTGATATTTTTATTAGCTATATGGATTCTCATTCTGACGGCACCCAACAAGAAATATAATGCTAAATCCGGCCTACAATTCTGTATTCATTTCACTCGAGTATGTCACAATAGCAAATATATATATATATATATATATATATATATATATATATATATATATATATAATATATATATATATATATATATACACAGGTGCTGGTCATATAATTAGAATATCATCAAAACTAATAAAAACTAACTATTTCACTAATTCCATTCAAACAGTAAAACTTGTATATTATATTCATTCATTACATACAGACTGTGTGATTTTTCAAATGTTTATTTCTTTTAATTTTGATGATTATAACTGACAACTAAGGAAAATCCCAAATTCAGTATCTCAGATGTGAAAATGTGAATATTACTTAAGACCAATACAAAGAAAGGATTTTTAGAAAGGACTTTTTTAGTTGGGGCCTCCTTTTGCCTGAATTCCCTGAATTACTGCAGCAATGCGGCGTGGCATGGAGTCGATCAGTCTGTGGCACTGCTCAGGTGTTACAAGAGACCAGGTTGCTCTGATAGTGGCCTTCAGCCCTTCTGCATTCTTGGGTCTGGCATATCACATCTTCCTCTTCACAATAACCCCAGAGATTTTCAATGGGGTTAAGGTCAGGCGAGTTTGCTGGCCAATTAAGAACAGGGATACCATGGTCTTTAAACCAGGTACTGGAAGCTTTGGCACTGTGTGCAGGTGCCAAAGTCCTGTTGGAAAATGAAATCTGCATCTCCATAAAGTTGGTCAACAGCAGGAAGCATGAAGTGCTCTAAAACTTCCTGGTATACGGCTGTGTTGGCCTTGGACCTCAGAAAACACAGTGGACCAACACTAGCAGATGACATGGCACCGCAAACCATCACTGACTGTGGAAACTTTACACTGGACCTCAAGCAATGGATTGTGTGCCTCTCCTCTCTTCCTCCAGACTCTGGGACCCTGATATCCAAAGGAAATGCAAAATTTACTTTCATCAGGGAAAGAGTCAGAGTCCTTTTTGTCTTTAGCCCAGGCGATATGCTTCTGACGCTGTCTGTTGTTCAAGAGTGGCTTGACACAAGGAATGCGACAGCTGAAACCCATGTCTTGCATACGTCTGTTCGGTAGTGGTTCTTGAAGCACTGACTCCAGCTGCAGTCCACTCTTTGTGAATCTCCCCCACATTTTTGAATGGGTTTTGTTTCACAATCCTCTCCAGGGTGCGGTTATCCCTATTGCTTGTACACTTTTTTCTACCACATCTTTATCCTTCTCTTCGCCTCTCTGTTAATGTGCTTGGACACAGAGCTCTGTGAACAGCCAGCCTCTTTTGCAATGACCTTTTGTGTCTTGCCCTCCTTGTGCAAGGTGTCAATGGTCGTCTTTTGGTACAACTGTCAAGTCAGCAGTTTTCCCCGTGATTGTGTAGCCTACAGAACTAGACTGAGAGACCATTTAAAGGCCTTTGCAGGTGTTGTGAGTTAATTAGCTGATTAGAGTGTGGCACCAGGTGTCTTCAATATTGAACCTTTTCACAATATTATAATTTTCTGAGATACTGAATTTGGGATTTTCCTTAGTTGTCAGTTATAATAATCAAAATGAAAATAAAGAAACATTTGAAATATATCAGTCTGTGTGTAATGAATGAATATAATATACAAGTTGCACTTTTTGAATGGAATTAAATAAATCTTATATATCTATACCAGCACCTGTGTATATATATATATATATATATACAGGTGCTGGTCATATAATATAATAGATACATATATATATATATCATTAAAAATATTGATCCAGGTGGCATTTCTGTATGTGTGGGGGATAAAGAGTTAAAGAGGTGAGTCCTTGTGTATGATGGAGAAGGACAGCTTTATCTGCAAGTAATCCTGTAAGACAGAAAGAAAGGAAATATTATTACATTACATGCAACTTGTCGGTTTATACATTATTGTGGGTTTTATTTTTTTTTTGACTGTAAAAGCAGCCTCTGTAAAGATGTTGTATAATTAAATGTTATATGCATTCATGTAATAAGTATGAAAAGTAGGTCAATAACAGCAAGCAATATTCATATGAATTCTTTTAAATATGATTAGATGCTAACAGTACTGTAATCAGTAGTGTAACTGATCTGGTTATAACAAATTATTACACGGCTCTGTGGAATACTTGATTCTGATTGGTCAGTCGTGACATTCTGAGGTATATTATCCCTGGATAATAACCTGTAAAAGCTAATAATACAGGCTCATCCGTGTAACAGCAGTCGGCGCTGTTCTCTTGCTATTTTTGTTCTTGGTGGAATCTTTCCGTTTGTTTAGCTAATAAAATATTAAAACTCGATTCAAAATGGTGTACAATTGTTTAATTATGTCATCCTGGTATCGCTCTCGTTTCATACAAACGCAGCTGCTGTCATTTTGCTACGATTGTTTTGTACGCTGTTATGGATTATAAGAGAACTAACAAACTGGTAAGGTTTTAAAACAGTTTCATCTTAATTATTTTATTGCCTTAATTATTTTGTGGTGAAATGTTGTGTAATATGTGGTTTGACCACCGTTTCCCTTAAATGTCTGTTTAGTTTGAATTTGCTGCTTGCTCGCAACTGCTGTCTTTACGGAAGCTTTGTGTTCAAATATTTCAACTCAAATCTATATTTTGCGTCTAATTATTTACTTATGTGGCAAGTAGCTGTGTAATAAGTGGGATAATGTACATCCAGCCGGTTGTTCTCACAGAATAAACCCCGACAGGGTAATCAGGACCCCGACGTGAAGTGGGGGTGCAGAGAGAAAGATCATGTATACTTGGAACATGACTTGATGGGGCCCATTTGAAGCCAATAGGCAATAAACTTTCTGACTGTGTGGGACATCCGAATACTTTTCAAGAAGGGGTGAAACTGATTTACAAAAATCAGTGTCAAACGAGACTGTACAGGGGCTGAGGCAATGACTAACGACAGCAGTAGAGGAAACACTGCAGGATTGTCTACAAGTACACTTGTACATTATCATACAAGTGTTAAACTGAAATATTGAATTATTAATATTCTGATGTGAGACTTTGTTTAGGGGTTCTTCTTACTTATGGGGCTATGTGGAGCTTTTAGGAGCTTTTGTGTTCCTGTGGCTCAGTGGTAGAACATTGCGTCAGCAGCGCAAAAGGTTGTGGGTTCGATTCCCAGGGTAACACATGTTAGGTAAAAAATGTTAGCCTGAATGCACTGAGAATAAAAGCGTCTGCTAAATGCCTTAATATAAATCTTAAGACAAAGTTTAAGAAACAACAAATGCCGTGCAAATCATAAGCAGGAATGTTTGATAAAGGGGTAAAACTAACATTGACCTACCCTTGCAAATGTCTTCTTTCTGTCTTCTCTGTTTCTGAATGAATACCTCTCCACAAACAAGACTGAGCTGACTGACTTAAATTAATAAATTACATTTAAAAAAATAATAAATAAAAAAGGAGGAGAAAATAAAATACCATTATATAGAGAATGTAAAAATAAATAAATACATATTTGTGAGCGTAATATTCAAGATATAAACTGGTATGAATGAACTGCAAGTTGAAAACAAAAAATGACGGTTTTTGGATTTTACATTAAAAATGTATTAAAAGCATGATAAATGTTGAGATTACTGTGATATTTGTTTTAAAAGCACATCAAAACTGCCATTATAGTGGTAAACCATAGTAAGTTCGGTGGTTACTGAGCTACTACCACAGTTACTGTGGTAATAGCATGGTAAAATGTGTCGTGTTTATGCTTTAACTTCAAATATCACAGTAAAACCACAGTTACTGTGGTAAAAGCATGGTAAAGTGTGCCGTGTTGTGGGTATTTGGTTTTTATGCTTTAACTTCAAATATGCATGGTAAAGTGTGCCGTGTTGTGTTTTAACTTCAAACATCACAGTAAAACCACAGTTACTGTGGTAAAAGCATGGTAAAGTGTGTTGTGTTTGTGATTCAACTTCAAATATCACAGAAAAACCACAGTTACTGTGGTTAGTTACCATGATTTTACTACAAATACAACTTAGCTACGTCTTTGAACCTGATATGAATATTTTTTTATATGAATTTGATTAACTGATCAAAGATCACGTCACATGACAGATAGCGTTTAATCACCCTAGTAACCAGGTGTGTTCATTTAATTAAACGCAATGAAACGCAAAGTCAGCATTGGATGACAGATATAATACAGTGAAAAAATAAAGGCACTAATCGGATTAATCAAAAGACAGAATAGATTTTATAACAAACATTTAGAACTAACCACCCAACCTGTGACACACGTAAACTGATTGCAAATATTGCGATGTGCGCTGAATGAGACTTCTTGAATGTGATTTCATAGCTATAAACATCTCATGTCCTTTGCGTCTGTGTATTGACGCTAAAAGTTTCCAATTGAAAGCAGTGTAGGTCCTAGTTCATCCACATAGCGATGCCCTGCGGTACCTTTGGCATCTTCACAGTGACACTGTTCTGCAAGTTTTGACGCCTTGGGAGTGAAAATGGGTTGAGTGCAACAGTTCAGTGCAAGAGTTTCAAATATTGGGGGGGGATCCATCATCTCTTCTACCATAACATTCCCATTTGCCGTTACGCTTGGTCATGTGACACACTAAAACCAATGGAATATTGCGAGCTCTGGCCAGGGTCGTGTTATCCTAATGGGCAACATGTAGCCCAGGGCCTCGCGAATGCTTAACGCGGCACTGGCTCTGGTGAAGGGAAGCGATTGTCGACTAAATAACAACAAAATATCACTCTGCTCTTTGCACAAAGGTATTGTACATCTTGCAATAAGGCACACCAGTCAAATAAATAACTTTAAAAGACTTCCAATAAAGCACACCAGTAAAATATGATTCTATAATGGTGTTATTTTATTTTACTTTTTGGCCAGTTTTGAAGTTTGGCAGTATAAATCACTATTTACAATGTGGGTATTTTGTGTGTGCTGCACTGGTATTCCCTACATTATGGGGACTTTCAGGGACCCACAAGGATAATAATACCAGTCATTTTTGACCTTGTGGGGACATTTTTTGGCTCGCATGAGGAGAACAGCTAATGAAACATAGAACATTTTTTTTTTTAGAAATGATTTTAGAGCTTAAAGGAATGCAGTTATTACACAACTCTAAATCTGTTTCAGGATACTAACAGTTTGTTTGTCTTATACTTCCATCATTTTACCCCAAAAAATTGTCCATTTCTGTTCAGAGAGGAACTGAATACCACAGACGAAAGGCTGCATGACAGTGAAAGGCATTTAATGTTGAGAGATTACATTAGATGTGATCATGAACACCTTCACTCTGTTGTATGTTGCCTCTTTCTTGCTTTTTTTCCCTTAGGGCTCCAACATGTCAAAGGGTTTGAATGAACAAGTAACCTAAAGCGTCAACACTGAGCTTTCTGTTCATGAGATTGAATGTCAATTAGCTACTCAAATGGTCCACGTTCTGTTAAATCTGAGAAACATGATTTGGTTGATTGTGGTGTCAACAAAGAAACTTGAAAAAGTCAGCATGTTTACGGATACTCGTTGCCACACAAGAGACTCATATAGAATCATGCACTGAGTTTCCCAGAGGATTAGGAACATTTTTGTCGCTGTATTTGATGACTGAGTGGTCCAATATTATATGTTTGTCAAAAATGCAGCCTGATTTACAGAAAGTTCTGTAGAAAATAAAGCAAATGGACTCAATTCACTGAAAACAGAAGTAGATGAGTCCAAATAGTGCAGAATGGATCAGATGGCCCTCAAAACTGTTTTCTTTGACATAGGCTACTGTAAGTTGTGCTCAATAACTTTTAATAATTTTTTAACAGTAATTGGTCCAGTTGATTTTTACAAATCCCATAAATAACGAAAGACTCCCAGCATTCCCAGAGGCTCATCAACACAGTTCCTCTTATGTCCAGGATTATAATAATAGCATGACTTTGTTGTATTAAAGGGAGCTGGTTTCGTCTGTGAATGCTGAAGACGTGGGAACCATTAACAGACCTCCATAGGGAGCCTTTACCACACAAAAGATGTGTCACCACTCCTCATGCCCAAACACACAACAATAAAGATAACTGTCCATTCCAGTATTATAACCACCAAAACACATTCAGTTAACTGATCTTGATTTATTAGACACACTGTAGATAGGGTAAGGTGACCTCCACACTTTCATTTTGTTTTCTCTTGATCAAAGATGGTACAAAATATCATCTCAGCACTTTTGATGAATGGCTATGCTTTTTTTAAATCTTGTCATTTCATCTGAATGTGAGATTTAGTCAGTAAAAACAGTTTTGAGCTTTACTGATCTAATTTTGTATCACTTGAAAATAGTGATCTATGACATTGTGCTATATTTCAGACACCTTTGCTGTCATAGGCCACTGTGTTGCGTATTATGACATATCTTAAATTAAAACAGGTTTGTATTAATATGTAAATATTCATTTGTCCTAGATTAAATGTACCTTTTAGATGAATCTGTTTTGCCTGGATTCTGCTTTGTCTGTTATTGGTTGCCGTTTCTCTAAAATGTCAAAATACACTTTTAAATACAAAATTTTATTTAGTACTTTATATTAATGAGACTTTAAAATATATATGGTAATATAAATATTCATAAGATATTAATAATGGTAATATAAATATTAATAAGATATTAATAATATTATAATGATTACCAATAATATTATTATTATAATTACCAATATTTCAAAGTATGGTTTTGTTTAAAATTTCAATTTCAATTATGAAGATTTCTTCTTCTTTTTTTTCAAAGACATAAATATTCATACAAAGTAAAAAGATTTGTTATGCAAGACCATATTTTCTTTAGACATAAGCCAAAACTTAATGTAGGTCAATATAATATTTTTTATTATAATAATAAAACTAAATAAACTTAATTTCACCATAAACAAAAGTTAGAAGTTAAAATTTTATATAACAAAACTAAAAACATTTCGTCCTTAGTATAAAGACAACTTGAAAGGCCTCAATCTTTATTGTGATGTCTCTAAAACATGTATATTTACCAACCAGCTCCCTGGGGTCAACCACAATGTTTTATTTTCTTTCTTTCTTGCTTGCTTGCAACTTTATGTAAATGCTGATATCAACCATCAAAACAAGGTGACTTTTGTCAGTTATTTTGTGTTCACCTGTTACTCAATAGTTATTAGTTTGTATAATAGTTATTATAATAGTAATTACTTTTACTAATAATTTAAACCATCTGTATAGGCTACTGTACTTGACCAGCACTTTCTGCAGTGTCCATATGTGACCACAAGAGGGGCACCTGAACACCTCAAGAGGTGAGATCCGAACTGATCTCTCTCAACAGCCTAATATAGCTACTGCTAAGAATATGGCCCTAATTCTAGATTGTTTAATGTTTGTTAAGAAGTAGTTTTATATATTATTTTTGCATTATGAATTCCTCATCTAACCCCAGTCATATTGGTCACTCCCCGGTCCAGCGTATTGGCTGGTTTTTATAGCGTTTTAGCCACTTTTCAGTCAAGTATGTGGCCATTGTTGTCTGCCATTTATTTAGCTCATATTTCCCTGTCTGTTTACCTCTGTAACGATCAATCTTTCAGTCTGTTATAACTTTAATATTGAAACTGCCTTTCCAGAAAATCCTTCCATGTAACTTTAATTCTGTAACTGTCTTTCTATTATATTGTTGTAACTTTATTAATGCAGGGAATTAATTTTACTGTCAAACTATAGATGTTCATGCGCATCCCAACAAATCATGCATTTGACAAACAACCAAGGGAAGTTTAATTAACCCCTGCGTACTGTAGGGGACTTCAAATTCAATCACCGCTAAGATTGATCGTTCTTTTTCTTTTATTACATTTGATTTACTTTGTTTTTTTTTTTTTTTTTTTTTTTTGATCCTTTAATGTATGCATAGATTTTATTTTTTTTGTTTGTTTTTTTTTCAATGTGAGGTGTTAAGATGTTGCTAAGAACACAATGTTCTTTCATAACATAACTGCTTCACCAAAATAACTTTTTTAAAGTTACTGTCAATTACTTTTCAAGTGGAGAGTTAAATAATAACATACAAGATCATGAATTGTCTTGCATGAAAATCCCTGAGATAACATTAGGGATCCCTGAAAATTAAGTTAAAATAATAAAATATATTCATTGGTTGTTGAATTGAATGTTTGAATTGAGAGTTTTTGTGTGTTTACCACATTGTAAGAAAAATTCTCCCATTAATCTAATAGAACCATATTACATGACTGACATAAATTACATTACATCTTTAAAGCAATTTAAATATATAAACATAAGTGATTGGACAGTGTTGAATCCTGACTAATTCAAATGAGTTCACTGCCTGACTTCAGAAGCCAGTGCACACAGTAAAATGATTTAGCTGCAAAGAATTTGTTTTCTTTCCTGGTTTTGGGACATTTTTTGAAGGATCCAGTCGTCCAATATTTGTTTAAGCTGTGCCCTCTACTGTGCAGACATGAATTTGCAAAAAAAAATAAAAAATTGAACTTTTTTATATTATAAACAAACAAGCAAGCCCAGCACAGATGAAAAAAGTATAACACAAAAGTAACATAACACATAACCTTCCATAAAAAGTAACGTAATTAGTTACTTTTTTTAGGGAGTAACGCAATATTGTAATGCATTACTTGTAAAAGTAACTTTCCCCAACACTGGTGACATTTTATCTCACAATTCAGACTTTTTTTCTCGCAGTTGCAGTTTTACTTATAATTATTTGGATTTCTTACCAATAATTGCAAGTTTATAACCCACAATATTGAGGGAAAAAAGTGAGATAAGTCACAATTATCAATCTTTTTTTAAAAAAGAATCCATCCATCCATCCATTCATCCATTCATTCTCACATTCATTCATTCATTCATTCATTCATTCTCACATTCATTCATTCATTCATTAATTCATCCATCCATCCATTTATTCTCACATTCATTCATTCATTCATTAATTCATCCATCCATCCATTTATTCTCACATTTATTCATTCATTCATTCATTCTCACATCCATTGATTCATTCATTCTCACATTCATTCAGTTATCCATCCACCCATCCATCCACCCAATCCATTCATTCATTCTCACATTCATTCAGTTATCCATCCATCCATCCACCCAATCATTCATTCATTCTCACATTCATTCATTCATTCATTCATCCATCCATCCATTTATTCTCACATTTATTCATTCATTCATTCATTCTCACATCCATTGATTCATTCATTCTCACATTCATTCAGTTATCCATCCATCCATCCATCCATCCACCCAATCCATTCATTCATTCTCTCATTCATTCATTCATTCATTCATCCATTCATTCTCACATTCATTCATTCATTCATTCATCCATTCATTCTCACATCCATTCATTCAGTCAGTCATCCATTGATTCATTCATTCTCACATTCATCCATCCATCCATCCATTCATTCATTCTCACATTCATTCATTCATTCATCCATCCATCCATCCACCCACCCATTCTCATATTCATTCATTCATTCATTCATTCATTCATTCATTCATTCATTCATCATCCATCCATTCTTACATTCATTCATTTATCCATCCATTCATTCTCACATCCATTCATTCATTCATTTATTCATTCATTTATCCATCCATCCATTCATTCTCACATTCATCCATTCATCCATCCATCCATCCACCCATTCTCACATCCATTCATTCATTCATCCATCCATTGATTGATTGATTGTTTCAGTCAGTCAGTCGTTCATTCATTCTCACATTCATTCATTCATTCATCCATCCATCCATCCATCCATTCATTCATACACTCATTCCCATGGCAGAAAAAGGCTTACATACTCATTATAGATATGCATATGCATTCCATTTTTTAATCTTTAATAACAAAATAAAAAAGTGACAATGGAAAATGGTTAAAATAAATTAACTATTTAATAATAATACAAGTAGTTTTTCTTTAAAATATATTGTTTTATGCTTTAATGAAATTTAAGTTTCTTTAAAAGTTTTTTTTTTTAAATGCCGCCACGTTTTTCTTGCCCTTTTCATGAAACACATGAAAACAACACATGAAACAAATCATAATTGTGCCACTACAATACAATTATTTTACTATTAACTAAATCAATATAATTTATGCCACTTTTGTTTCTAAAGTTCCCAGTGAGGAAATGTATTACTCTGAATACAAAGTCAAATAGCTTGATTGCTGGTTTCAAACTGAACTGTTAATACCAGCAGTGCTGTTGCCACTGCTTTCTAAAGAGTGATAAAGTGAAGCATGTAGCCTATTTCAGTTCACACTGACTGCCATACTATCCCCCCCCTCCCCCAATTGGAACCAAAATTGTTTTCTAAACAATATTCTTCAAAATATCTTCTTTAACAAAAGAAAGAAACTCATACAGTAAATTTTTGATCTGTGGGTGAACTATTCCTGTAAGTATAAGGCAGAATCCTGGTTAGCAGATGTGATGTGACACTGACAAGAGAAGTGTATTATAATGGACTTTACTGTGCATTAGTCTGTAAAAGGACTGGCAGTCCTGGGCTCAGAGAGGAAGGACTCTCTCTATTGTGTGTAATTAACACACGTGTTTGTACTAGCCGTACCTCACTGTTTGAAGGACATCCATCCCATCATTATCTTTTTCCTTGATAGATCACTGAGAGTAAAGAGAGGCTTCAGTTAAGGAGTGCCAAATATTTCATGTCCTCAGTTTTGAGGAACAGAGCATTATGATACTTCATATGGACGTTTGCCTTATTTTTGTATGACTTGAGCATTTTATTCAAATCAGTTTGAAATGTAGATGTCCTCAGTCTTACCCAATCCAACACTGCTGCCCACACATGTGACTGAAAGACAGAACATAACACAAAAAAAAGTCAGTTATTTACTGTTCAATCACAACAGATATTCTGAGCTATAGTGGCTGAACTTCATTACCTGAATACAGCCTGCTGTTAAAGAACTGGACCTAGTTTCCGTCTGGATTCAGTGGGGCGACGACCACTGAGTAGACCTGACCGCACACGATCTCTGACACTGTGCATGTGTAGCACTAAATACACAGCAGAAGTCCGGTGTATGTTTCCCCATACAGTCTTCAATAAGGTTATGTGAGTAACCGGAACGATTCCCCAGCTGTGTGGCCTAGAAGATGTCAGCTGAAAAGGACAGAGCAAGTTATTACATTTGAATAAAATATTCTAGATTCTTTTTTCTCTACGATATTTACGATTATATTTGAAAGCAGAATTCTCCAGAAACTTGTATTATGAAAAGGTTAAATGTTGATTTCATGTTGACTCCAGAAGTAATGCTGCCTTCACATGCTATTGCCTTAAGTCAGAAGTTGGACATGAATGGCCTCTAAAGTCATATTTACCTCAGAGATATTTTTAATATCCAAGTTTTTGAGTTAGACGGGCATTAAGCTTTAAATATAGCAGAGGAGAGAAACATTTATGTTGTGTTAAGTTTTCTTTGTTGTTTCCACAAAATGTATATTGCTTTCTCTTACCATTATAGTCATGTATTAAAAGAGAGACAGAGAATAGAATTTATTTGACTGAAATTCTGACAATCAAGTAGTATGACAACAAAGCACCTGAATACAAAAACAAACAAAAAAAACTAATTACGGAAGGGCAGTAGGACATTTCAAATAGCACATGAAGGTAGCTTTAAAAATCACTCAAAATAAATTTATGGAAGCAGTGCAATTTTTATATTACTGCTATCTAATGAAAAAAAACATATCTCCGCTTTTGAGAATTTTGACGTTTTTACCATACAGTATACTTAAGAGTTTACCTTAATAGATGTGTAACAACGGAATTCTGTTGACAATGTGGTGCTAAAGATGACTAATCACATTATTTTCTATAACGTTTGGTATGATTTTATGCTCTTGAGTCATGCATTTTTGGACATACTTTTCACTGGACACTGACTCTGTGTATTTGTGTTAGTTCTGCCACTAATGGCATCACGGTCAGTTCTGAGGACGTACTGGCAGAGAATCCGTGGTACTGTAGGTGCACCCCGCCTTGTGTCTGGTGCGACTGATGGCTTTCAGAGACACCGTGTAGTTAGTGCCGCAGGTGATGCATCCCATCACGCATTCTGTTTCCATAGCGTGACACTGCGCATGAGTGCGTGGTGAAGACAGAGAGGCAATGTACGTTGGTCATTGTTTCAGGTGATGCGTCATGTGTGGGTTTTTGTTTCAGTGAGGCAATGTACGTTGGTCATGGCCTGGGTCACATGGCTCACCGTGAGATTGTCTGGACAACAAGGTGTTGGATGTGTAGGTTGTGTTTCAAAACACAAGACAGCATTCTTATAGAACAGAATAAATGACCAGGAAGAACACAAGAGACTTGCCTCACATTTGATTTCAGTTGTTTTCTGTTAGCATGTTGCTAAGCTAATGCCACCATGAGCTTAAGCATACAGCACATACTCCACAAATATTGGTTAAAATAACGCATTTTAAATTTGATTCAAGTATTATATTAATACTTTTTTAAAAGACCCACAGGGACCATTAAAGTTTCCATTAAAACCAATACAATTCATTTATATAGATCAGTTATTATAACCAGTAAAACTATTACAAATTCGGTGATGGTTTCTATTGTTTTTTGTTCAGAAGGTAACATTTCTTTTTTTCTTGTTTCAATCATCTAGAATGTAACTGTAAGTTTTGGAATTGTTCTTTTTGACCCAATTGGATTCATGACTGTTTGAAAACCTAACCTGTTTCCAGTGGAGCGGTGTAACTGGGCATGCTCTCTCCAGCTGAAGTTGATGCGATGGTACTGACTTCATAGATGGAGCCACAGGGCAGGTTGGACACCAGACAGGAGGTGCCGTTTGAGTGACAGACGTGTATGTCACCCACTGGTGGTGTGGTTGAGGAGAGGTAGGGGGACAGATATGCATTGCTAAAAACTTAATTTGGACAACTGGACTTTGTCCAGCATGGTTGTGTGCAAACACACTCATGATGTACGAGTATCTGCAGTGGCAGTGAAACTGACAGCATCACTTTTAATAAAGGTGGTGTAGTACTCTGCATGAGGGACAGCTCTCCACTTTACAGAACAGTTACCGGGCACCAGTTCCTCCACCCAGATGGGGTTTGGGGGACAAGGGCCTGACAAACAACAAATTAGGCAGTGAGGGAGACTCCAAAAGGCAAGATTCAGAGTGATAATAGCTTAAAGCATGAAATTAGGCAGTTTGGGAGGTGAGGGAGACTCCAAAAGGCAAGATTCAGAGTGATAATAGCTTAAAGGGATAGCATCCACAGCTTCGGAACACAATTTCAGATATTTTGGATGAACACCGGGAGGCCTGTGACCTGTCCCATGGACTGCCAAGTAAATAATAGTGTCAAGGTCAGCACTGTCAGTGAAAGTCGTCGTCAGAATACTCCATCTGCCATCAGACGTGCAATCTGGGTTATATGAATCGACAGGAACACTTTTTGTAAGCAAAAAAAAGAAAAATATTTTTTTTTCAATAAACTTTGTCAACAGCTCTCCTCTAGGGGGTGTCTAGAATAGTAGCTAGCTCCATATCACCACTATGCTGCGAATAACTCTTCTGTATCATTCGCGCCACAAGGATGCCCTGTTTTTTACGTGTATTTAGCTTTGATTTGAAGTAAACACTGATGGCAGATGGAGTATCCTGATGACGGACCACAAATACCTTTCCTGGACCTTGACATGGGTTTTTATTTGCAGTCTATGGGACAGTCACACATCCAGGTTTTCATCCAAAATATCTTAATTGTGTTCCGAAGATGAACACAGATTTTTCTTTTATGCCAAAAATCATTGATATTAAGTAAAATGATCAAATTTATAAATTTGGGGTGTAAATTTCCTTATAAATTTCATTCTGTTGTCGTTCTTCAGACCTATGTAAGATGCATATGTAAATAGCACTTGTTTATGGATGGCTAACCTTTATCCAGCATGGCTGTGCAATTAATAGGAATTTTGTTTCATTTTCTTTGCATATCTGCATATGTCAGTGAAATGACAGCACACTTTCCGGTCAACAGTTGCACATCTTAAAAAAATAAACCATGCATAAACCTAATAAAGGAAAGTGTAAACAGTTGCATGAGGATGGGGTTTTAAAGTTTTTTTGTAGTAAGTGTGTGTTATGTGTGTGTTATAATCTTGTGACACTGATTTGGGATACAATCAGTTAAATCTGTATATGTCCAAAAGAAAATATTCAGAAGTAAACCCCCCTGTGATAATCCTCTACAAAATTTTTTAAGTAACTGTAATCTAATTACCCCCCATTTTTCTCAGTAACTGTAACAGAGCTTAGCCTTGTCTGCTGGCATTAAAAATTATTAAACCTAATTAATGAAAACCTGAGGTCTGTGACTGTTCCAGGTCTTCAGATTTGCCTAGTAAACTTCCAGGTAAGGTCCATAAAAGGGTTGGGCTAAACTCTGCAGAATACTCACCATCCACAGAGCAGAGGTTTTGATTCCTTTGCTATACATGGTAAATGCACGCCCAGAAATGCTCTTAAATACTTTCTATCCTGCAGAGTGGCTCAAGCCCTGATTAAACTAACTAATCAAGGTCTTTAGGATGATTAGAAACTTCCAGGCAGTTATGTTGGAGTTCAAATCTACAAGAAAGTGGTCCTTCAGAAGAAGAATTGGACACCCTTGACATAGTACATCAAACTGAGGAAAAAAGTATCACATCAGAAAATATCTGTACTTTGTATGAGGGGACACATGTTTCATAAGTTGATAGCAATCACTGTGACAGACCTTTTTCTCAGTAACAGTCAGAGGAATGCAGGTTGCAGGAGTTAGTTTGTAATTAAAGACGAGCAGTTCTGTTCCGGTCAAGCTCAAGGCCCATACTGCTCTGGACCCTGGGCTGGGTCCCACGACACCACAATACCAGCATCAGGGGTGCTTGCAACCACCAGTTCCCATGGCCTGATGTGAGTGTGGGAGGACCTCCGGAGACACACACAAACACACACACACACACGGACATACACACACACTACTTTGGGCTTTAGTTGTGTCAACTATCACACAAGTTTTAGCAGTGAAGATTTCAAAACCTCATGTAAACAGTCACTGTCCTGCACAGTTTAGCTTCAAGCATAAATAAGCATCAGTCTGAACCAGGTAATCAAGGCCTTGTCCATATCATAAACTTTGACATTCAGGGGCTTTGATTTTTGGACTTTCATTCAGGGGCTTTGATAGTAAATCTTTTTTTTTTTTTTTTAAGTCTTGTAATTTTTTATTTAATTTGGTTGCTTTGATAAGGTAGATTAGTCATCTAATTTTGTTTTTTTAAGACTGGTCAAAATGATAACTGCTAGTTGGTCAAACTACTTCTTAATTTACTGAAACTTAACATAGAGGCTAAGTTTATGTAACTTGCCCACTGGTGTGACGTTCAGAAGCCACGAACTCTGTGACAGGTTTGCAGTCCAAGGAGCAGAACGTCCAACTTGCTTTACTTGGTGTGCTATGCTGCTGTGTGGCTGCTCTTTTACTGACCCCTTTAGGATCTTTTCCTTAAGTGTTCCAGGCAGTTATGTTACAGGTATGACAAGAAACTGTGTGTATCAAGTGTAACAGTAAACTCTCTCTTTCCATCTCTATTGTCTTAAGTACTGTTATGGCAAACTGTGAAGTCATCTCCGGGAATGTTCTCAGGAGTTTCCAGTGCATTTCCTTTAATGCAGTATTTGGTCACTGCCTTTAGTTCTGGAAAGTGAACCTGAGTTTCTTTGATGTTGAGGCTAACTTTGCTGTACGAGCCGTCCTTGATGATGCTGAGACATTCAGAGGACAGCGTGATTCACTGGCTTTTTCTTCACCAGGATACTGCTGTTTGCTGGGAGAGCTTTTTTAAGAGAAGTAAATAAATGACAGAATTTTTATTTAATTACTTTTTTTATTTCTAAGCTGAAATCCAAATTTCCCTTTTCAGTAGATTAGTCTAAGCTTGATTGTTAATATGTGCTTGATTTATGAATAAAGGGAAATGTGAAGTGAATACTGTAAATAAAATCACACAACTTACCTGTGAGACAACTCCAAGCAAAAGCACCAGCCCCTTGATTCCTCCATGGCCTGTCATCTGTTTTCTCTGTTTGAATCCTGATTTCTCTTTTTAAATCTAAACTCTGCACTCTCTTCAGTTTCTTGGTTTTGGCTGAGTATACATGGAGCTTTTTTTAAGGCATCTCAGATACTTTAACCAGAAGAGCTGGGGATGAGAAGGAGCTGGCCAATAAGAAGTGAAGATGAGACATGCATGTAAACAGGTGTAACAGAAGTGTAACTGGAGGAAGTCTAATGCTGTCCTATGCAGTCTAATGTAAATAATGCAGTTTATACACATTTGTGCTGTCCTATGAGGTGTGATGTAAATAATGCAGTTTATACACATTTGTGTATATTATATTATATTTATTATTATTATATTATATTATATTATATTATATTATATTGACTGTTTTTGTGGTTCGTTGCATGTGATGGTTGTTGTGAGGAGTGCGTGGTGAAATTATTCTTATTTATTTTCAGAAACTGTGCTTAAAGGGATTTTGACAGTTGTCCATATCAGGGCTTCTAAACATAAACACCAGTATTTTACTACACAATGGCATTAAGCATTACATTTTCTGAATAATTTCATTTTAAATTCAGTTTAAAATAACAAATTCGTATGCAATTGAAGAATGGCCTGTTTAATGAACTTTATCTTGGTTCCTGGCCAGTAGCCTAATGGTGGAAATGTAGTTTTTGTAATCCAGACTTTAAACAATAAACTCGCTCCGAGAAATATTAAAAAGTGTTTTTTTGTGTGTTTTATTTTAATTTTTTTTTTACAAATAATTTTAAGAATCCGTTAAAATAGACAATTTAAGTACGATCTATGCTTGATTGCATGTTATTATAAATCTGCGCATATCTCCTGGTAAAACCTTCCGCACATGAACGCGCGCTCTCTCGCTCCTCCCAGATGACGGAGGCGCGCATAGTCTATGGGCTCAACTCAAGATGGCATCTGGAGCAGATCACGGCTTGAAAAAACTTGTTTGGCAAAGTAAGTTCATTGAGTAATCAGGTGATTTTCTACAGACCTCTTACATACACCGTCATTTATACGAGTTCAGCTCAGAGGAAGAGCTGTCAGAAGTTTAAAGAGATGGGTTTATCCTGAGAGAGTTCCAGTCGTTTAATCAAGTTGTTTTGGTGCCTGTAAGGAGACAAGGTGCAGTATGGATTGTGTTCCGTTTTTTTGCGCTATGTTTTTCTCAGTAAATGTCTCGCATGTGTCACTGAGTCACAGTTTCCGTTAGCTGCTGTGCTAACGTTAGCCAGTCCAGTGGAGTCCTGCTCCGGGTGTTTCCGTTTTAACGGGGAACGGGTCAGTAGCTGCGGGGTTCTGTGAGCTGTCACGACTTCTGCAGACGTCATAATGGAACTTCAGTTCTCCCGCGCGTGTTACATTCTGTGAACTTTAATGACTCCCGGTCGGCAGAGTTATGGACTGGCATTTGTGTTCACAACACTTGGTGAAAACTGGCCATAACACACACACACACACACACACACACACACACACGCACACGCACGCACAAAGTAATTTTGCAATGTTAAAGATATGGATTCAAAAGTAATTATAAGCTCATGATAATGGTGTATGTGTGTGTGTGTGTGTTTAAGTATTATAAAATGGTTATATGCACTTTCACATATCTGTATCTAGGGCAGGCTCAGCAAATTTCCAAAGCTATAAGATGGCTCAAATAATTTTAAATGTTAAAATATATATATATATATATAATTTATAATATATATAATCTATATATATATATTATATTATTATTATATTATTATATTATTATTATTATTAAATATAAAACTTAATCAGAATAGGAGACACATCCACAGGTCAAGATTTACATTATATAACAAAAAAAGTATTTTGCACACACACACACAGCTGTTTTTTTTTTTTTTTTTTTTACATGTCTGTGCACTGTTCAGGCAGAACAAACTCTTAACAGAAAGTAAAGCCTCTTGGAATGTTATCTTGATGTTCAGTTTCCTGGTGCACCAGCAAAACTGATTCATTGCCATAACTAACAGATTCCTTTATTCGGCATCACAGAAATCAAGGACTCCCTCATTGCAGACTGCAGGAAGTCAGAAGTATGGAAGGTCAGTTTGAATGGTGTCTTCTCTTTCTTTTCCCCTGAAGCTTTCTGTTTATATTGTGCACATCTGTGGCCATTAAGGGCTATCCAGGTTCATCTCCCATTGAGCCGAACTGTTTGCTCCTGCTGTATACTAAACACAGGCTGGCTCTTCTGAGCAGGTCACCTACACCACATTTTCTTTACTATTTAATAATCAAAAACCATACCATCTCTGGTAACCTCTTAATGAACATAAAAAAGTCTTTATTTTATTTATTTATTTATTTATGTTTTGGCATTCATTAGAACCGGTTCGTAAGAATTCACAAATCAGACTTCACTGCTCACACTGTATGTTGTTGCATGCAGCCAGCAAGGAAAACACAACAAAAAGAACTGTCTTCTTTTGCTACACCCAGACTTGGTTTTAATTCCAGATAATTGCAAGCTTAACTCTACTAAAACATCATTTATTTTGCTGTGCCATTGTAGATTTCTTTTTCAACTTGACATGAAATCAAAACGTGCAATCAATTTTTAAATGCATGTCTTATTGTGAACAGTTCATCAGTTTATATATTTTTTTCCCCTCCAAAAAGGCCCTAAAAATTTGCATCTATCTGCTTCCAGTTTTTGAGTACAGCATGCACATCTCAGTATCCAGTTAACAACCAATGCACAAAACCAAGTGCCACCCTACTTTTTTTTTTCTTTTTTAATATTCTGTTTCATTCACACGTGTCAGAATACAGAAGAAAAGATCTGTCGCTACTTTAGCTTCATCGCATCTTTAAGGAATACTTGAATATAGTGAAAGTTGACGTTCAGTATGTTATATTTAATGACTTATTTTCTGATCATGTTTGTGTTAAATGAAGACAGAGATTTTAATAACGCTTTATTTTAATGTGTCCTTGTTACACGTTACATGTGCTTACTATTATAACAATAAATTATGCATAATAGCATGCAAGTAACCCTAATCCTAACCCTATATTAAGTACATGTAGTTAATTAATATTACTCCGAACTTAACCGTATACTTACTCTGTAACAAGGAGGCCTTAAGGTGTCCCTGCTACATTGTAATTACACAGTTAATTAAATAAGTAATATCAATTAACAACATGTACTTATTATAAGGTTACGATTAGGGTTTGGTTTAGGGTTAATTGCTTGTAATTATGCATCAATGTATTAAAAAAATACTGACTTAACCATAACACTGATTGACACTTTGAACATTTGTTATAATGAAGGGTGTTTTAGTTTGAAAGCAGTATATGATTCACATATTGTCTTAATACAGTGAATGTTTCACATGCTGTGATTGATGTCAAATCTGTCCTCACAGATCCTCATACTGGACCATTTCACCACGCGCCTCCTCTCCTCCTGCTGCAAAATGTCCGACCTCATGTCGGAGGACATCACAAGTAAGTAAAAGAAGAGATTTTGCTCCAGTTCTGTTGTATATCATGTGTGTTAGACAGAAATCCAGCCGCCTGCCGGTTCAATGTTTGAACTTTATTGTGTAGCGAGAGTCGGACGCTCTTCCTTCCTGTGTTTTCCAGAAGGGAAGCTTTTCGTTTCCTCCATATCAAGCAAAAGAATAGACGTGTGCTGGACGGGGAGTTATTGCCATAACGTGTTACCTCTCGTTTGTTCACAGTTGTGGAGGACCTGCACAAAAACAGAGAGCCGGTTCCAGAGATGAAGGCCATCTATTTCATGAGACCCACTGCCGAGGTCAGAGCTCAGGAGTCACAAATAATAAACATAATATCACGTACTTTACTGTGCTGATCTGTTTGTGACCCGGATGTTTTATATTTGCAGTGTATTGATGCATTTATCAATGACTTCAAACCGAAAGCCAAATACAAAGCTGCGTATGTCTTCTTCACTGACTGTGAGTTCACTGATATGATCATCTCAAAAGTGTTAGTGCTGCCAAATGATTAATTGCAGTTAAACACATCTAAAATAAAAGTATTTGAATACATAACGTATGCATATAAATGGGTATATTTATTATGTATGCATAAATACATGCACATACAGTATATATTTTGAAAATATGTATTTATATTTATATAAATTGTATTTAATATATAAACATAACATATTTTTCTTAAACATTTGCATGCATGTGTGTGTATTTATATATACATGATATATATATACACAGTACACACACACACATATATATTACGTGAACAAAAACGTTTATTTTGGATGCGATTAATCGTTTGACAGCACTGTGTTATTTTCAGCAAGAGTGATGTTTTCATTATTTTTATATCAAAACGGCCACAGACTGTCCTGATGATCTCTTCGACAAGATGAAGAAGAACTGTGCCAAGCACATTAAAGTGTGTAAAGAGATCAACATCTCGTTTCTGCCGCTGGAAGCACAGGTGAGTGTATCTGGAGATGCATTTAGCCTGTAATGGCTGAGAGCTGTGTTGTTTATAACTGTGTGTGTGTGTGTGTTGTATGGGTGGCCTGTGCAGGTGTTCAGCTGTGATAACGCAGAGGCCTTCAAGAGCATCTACAGCCCGAACAGCAAGGACAGAGATCAGACGCTGGAGATGATAGCGGATCAGATCGTAACGCTCTGCGCCACGCTGGACGAGTATCCTGGAGTCAGATTCAAGAAGTACAGTCAGCCAGCATGTGCTCAAACTACACCTGATGCTCGAATGGATATTTAATCTACGTTTCTGTAATGAATTTTCTGTTCCATGTAGAGATCCGAATCTTAATTATGGAAAGAAGTTGGCTGAACTTGTGGATAATAAACTGGCACGACATTACGAGTTGGATGATAATCCAAATAAAAAGGTGAGAGCGTTACAGAGTATCTGATTGATACGGTTGGGTCAGAGCTAGGGATAGGTGGTATGGGCTTAAACATATACTGTATCACAATAATTTCTGGTATTATTGATATCAATGAAGGTAGTTGAGGGAATCTTATGCATTCATATACACTTTCAATTCCATGAAGATTTTTGAGGATTGATGACAATCCGTTCTGAAGCAGTTTCATTGGATGAGATTGAACTGAAAGAACTGATTGAGTTTTTTTTTTTTTTTAATGTTTGTAATCTAGTTATTTTTCTGATGTGGTCTTGTACGTGATATATTTCTGCTTGCACAAACTGCCTCGTCAGTACTTTCTTTTCACATTCAGGGAAAAACGCAGGCTCAGCTTCTGATTGTCGACCGTGCGCTGGACCCTGTTAGCCCTATTCTTCACGAGCTCACCTACCAGGCCATGGCTTATGATCTCATACAAATAAAGGACAACACCTATGAGTATGACACCGCAACTTAATTCAGCCAAATCCCTTGATCTCTGTTTCCTTTAACAGACATCCTCGCTCTTATTTTGGTTCTCCTGTGTATTGGTGTTTTTCTGTGTGTCTTCTCTTAGGTATAAGTTAAAGGATGGCTGTAAGAAAGAAGCTTTAC
>NC_056619.1:5458093-5468093 GCF_018340385.1 Cyprinus carpio
TGGCAATTTTTCATCCCCAATGTCTTGAGATCATGTTCACAGAGTTTCGAGGCAAACGGTTGAAAGACCTCAGAGGAGTATTTCAAATTCCAGAGCATGCTTTTTTTAAACAGCCCTGAATAGCTGACTTCCTGTTGGGCGGAGCCTATGATATAGAGCGCGAAAGTTGTTCGGCTCAATGAGATCTATAAGTGTACAGAGTTTCATATAAATACATGCAAGTATGTGTGAGCTATGGTTCAAGATTTCTGACTGTGTTCCAGGGGGCGCCGTAGAGCCCCTGTGCCACGCCCGGGTCCCAGCCTCTGCGGCGTCCTGATGGCCGCAGGTTCCAATGTGTGTGCCAATTTTCAAGAGTTTTTGAGTATGTTAAGGCCCCGAAAAACCCCCGGAAGGTTTATAAAAATTTTTTAAAAAAATAATAAGAATTTAAGCTGCAAGCAGCGATGAACGGGCCCTCGCACCTGGGCTCACCACCACCGGGTGGCTTTTGTAAAACAGCGAATGGCGAGAAATATGCGTTTAATGTGGTAAATATAAGAGGAATATGTCAAAGTCATTTATATGTGCCAATCTTCCTGCTGCCAGCTGGTGGCGCTATGACTATAACTGGATTTTGTCATGTAGATTTCTTCAGTCCAGCACTTTTATTAAGCATATGAAATTTAGTGCAGATTGAACATAGAATGTTTAAGTTAGTATAAAGCATGTTGTGTCCTATTGCCAACAGGTGGCGCTATGATTATAACTGAACATTGGCCTTTAGATATCTTCAGGCCATGACTCGTATCAAATATTTGAAGTTTGGTGCAGATTGGACATTGCATGGTTCAGTTAGTGTAAAACAAGCCATTTTCTGTTGTCAGCAGGTGGCGCTATGATTATAGTGGAATAATGACCTTCAGATGTGTTCAGGCCAAGACTCCTTTTCGAACATGTGAAGTTTGGGAAAGATCGGACATCTTATGCCTGAGTTACAACAACTTCTATTCCCATGGCGAGACATCGAACTTTGTCACGGCGCCATGTCCACACCCTTTAATGAAACCTCAAGATGTTCACAATTTAACATCGCAAAGGCCTTTAGATTAGACTGACCAAAAAATATATAAAATGTCATAAAATTTCTAGGAGTAGTTTGTTACGGCGTAAAACATGTCACTTCCTGTTGCCAGCAGGTGGCGCTATAGCGATATCTGAATATTGGCATGTAGATATATTCAGGTCAGGAGTCTTCTCAAACATGTGAAGTTTGGGGCAGATTGGACATTGTATGTCTGAGTTATAGCAACTTCCTTTCTCATGGCGAAACATCGAAATTTGTAAGGCCACCACAGACACGCCCTTAAACGAAACCTCAAGATCTTCGCAATTTAATATCGCAAAGGGCTTTAGATTACACTGACAAAGTTTGGTGTTGATCTGAATAAATCTCTAGGAGGAGTTCGTTAAAGTACAACCCCTGAAAATGGCAAAAACGACACAAATTTTGCAGAGATAATTCAAAATAAATGACTTCCTGTTGGGATTCGAATTTCGTACCAAGAGACTTTTTTGTAGGTATTGGTGTGTTACATGTGTGTACCGATTTTTGTACATGTACGTGAAACGTAGCTCGAGGCGCACTCCGTTGAAAATGTATAGGTGGCGCTATCGAGGCATTTTGCCACACCCAATGGAATATTGGCCTTCAGATGTGTTCAGGCCAGGACTCTTATCAAACATGTGAAGTTTGGGCAAGATCGGACATTTTATGCCTGAGTTACAATAACTTTTATTCCCATGGCGAGACATCGAACTTTGTGACGGCGCCATGGACACGCCCTTTAACGAAAACTCAAGATCTTCACAATTTAACATCGCCCAGGCCTTTAGAATAGAGTGACTGAAAAAAAAGAATTATGTCATAAAATTTCTTGGGGTAGTTTGTTACAGCGTAAAATATGTCACTTCCTGTTGCCAGTAGGTGGTGCTATGACTATAAATGAATATGGGCATGTCAATCTGTTCAGGTCAGGAGTCTTATCAAACATGTGAAGTTTGTGGCAGATTGGACATTGTATGTCTGAGTTATAGCAACTTCATTTTTTTCATGGCGAATCATCGAAATTCGTCAGGCCGCCACGGACACGCCCTTCAACGAAAAATCAAGATCTTCGCAATTTAACATCGAAAAGCCTTTAGATTAGGCATACCAAATTTGGTGTTGATCTGAATAAATCTCTAGGAGGAGTTCGTTAAAATACAAGGCATGCAAATGACAAAAATGATGCAAAATTTGCTCATAAAATTAAAAATAACCGACTTCCTGTTGGGTTTTTCGGATATTGCTCCAAGAGTCTTTTTTTGTAGGTACTGATGCTTTACATATGTGTGCCAATTTTCGTGCATGTACGTGAAAAACACAGCTCGAGGGCTGTTGATTTTTTTACGATAGGTGGCGCTGTCGAGCCATTTTGCCACACCCTCTTCTGAAACCTATTTCATGACGTAAATTTTCACCAGGTCTGACGCGTGTGCAAAGTTTCAGGACTTTTCGAGCATGTTTAGGCCCTCAAAAATGCGATTCATTTTGGAGAAGAAGAAAAAGAAGAAGAAGAAGAAGAATTAAAGCTGCAAGCAGCGATGAACGGGCCCTCGCACCCGGGCTCACCGCCAGCGGGTGGTTTTGTAAAACAGCGAACGGTGAGAAATATGCATTTAATGTGGTAAATATAAGAGGAATATGTCAAAGTCATTTATTTGTGCCAATCTTCCTGCTGCCAGCTGGTGGTGCTATGACTATAACTGGATTTTAGCATGTAGATTTCTTCAGTTCAGCACTTTTTATCAAGCATATGAAATTTAGTGCAGATTGAACATGGAATGTTTGAGTTAATATAAAGCATGTTGTGTCCTATTGCCAACAGGTGGCGCTATGATTATAACTGAACATTGGCCTTTAGATATCTTCAGGCCATGACTATTATCAAATATTTGAAGTTTGGTGCAGACTGGATATTGCATGTTTAAGTTAGTGTAAAACAAGCCATTTTCTGTTGTCAGCAGGTGGCGCTATGATTATAGTGGAATAATGACCTTCAGATGTGTTCAGGCCAAGACTCTTTTCGAACATGTGAAGTTTGGGGAAGATCGGACATCTTATGCCTGAGTTACAACAACTTCTATTCCCATGGCGAGACATCGAACTTTGTCACGGCGCCATGGCCACACCCTTTAATGGAAACCTCAAGATGTTCACAATTTAACATCGCAAAGGCCTTTAGATTAGACTGACCAAAAAAAATTATAAAATGTCATAAAATTTCTAGGAGTAGTTTGTTATGGTGTAAAACATGTCACTTCCTGTTGCCAGCAGGTGGCGCTATAGCGATATCTGAATATTTGCATGTAGATATATTCAGGTCAGGAGTCTTATCAAACATGTGAGGTTTGGGGCAGATTGGACATTGTATGTCTGAGTTATAGCAACTTCCTTTCTCATGGCGAAACATCGAAATTTGTAAGGCCGCCACAGACACGCCCTTAAACGAAACCTCAAGATCTTCGCAATTTAACATCGCAAAGGCCTTTAGATTAAACTGACAAAGTTTGGTGTTGATCTGAATAAATCTCTAGGAGGAGTTCGTTAAAGTACAACCCCTGAAAATGGCAAAAACGACACAAATTTTGCAGAGAAAATTCAAAATAACTGGCTTCCTGTTGGGATTTGAATTTCGTACCAAGAGACTTTTTTGTAGGTATTGGGTGTGTTACATGTGTGTACCGATTTTTGTACATGTACGTGAAACGTAGCTCGAGGCACACTCCATTGAAAGTGTATAGGTGGCGCTATCGAGGCATTTTGCCACACCCAATGGAATATTGGCCATCAGATGTGTTCAAGACAGGACTCTTATCAAACATGTGAAGTTTGGGCAAGATCGGACATTTTATGCCTGAGTTACAATAACTTTTATTCCCATGGCGAGACATCGAACTTTGTGACGGCGCCATGGACACGCCCTTTAAAACGAAACCTCAAGATCTTCACAATTTAACATCGCACAGGCCTTTAGAATAGTGTGACTGAAAAAAAAAAAAATTATGTAATAAAATTTCTCGGGGTAGTTTGTTACAGCGTAAAATATGTCACTTCCTGTTGCCAGAAGGTGGCGCTATGACTATAACTTAATATGGGCATATCAATCTTTTCAGTTCAGGAGTCTTATCAAACATGTGAAGTTTGTGGCACGATTGGACATTGTATGGCTGAGTTATAGCAACTTCATTTTTCATGGCGAATCCTCAATATTCGTCAGGCCGCCACGGACACGCCCTTCATCGAAAACTCAAGATCTTCGCAATTTAACATCGCAAGGGCCTTTAGATTAGGCGTACCAAATTTGGTGTTGATCTGAATAAATCTCTAGGAGGAGTTCGTTAAAATACAAGGCAAGCAAATGACAAAAATGATGCAAAATTTGCTCATAAAATTAAAAATTACCGACTTACTGTTGGGTTTTGGATATTGCTCCAAGAGTCTTTTTTGTAGGTACTGATGCTTTACATGTGTGTGCCAATTTTCGTGCATGTACGTGAAAACACAGCTCGAGGGCTGTTGATTTTTTTACGATAGGTGGCGCTGTCGAGCCATTTTGCCACACCCTCTTCTGAAACCTATATCAGACGTAAATTTTCACCAGGTCTGATGCGTGTGCAAAGTTTCATGACTTTTTGAGCATGTTTAGGCCCTCAAAAATGCGATTCATTTTGGAGAAGAAGAAGAATAATAATAATAATAAACAAAGCAGATACAATAGGGTCCTCACACCATCGGTGCTCGGGCCCTAATAATAAACGAAGCAGATACAAGAGGGTCCTCACACCATCGGTGCTCGGGTCCTAATAATCCTTAGAAAAACAATAGGGCCCTGCACCCATTGGCTCGGGCCCTAACTATAGGTTGTACAAAAATAGCCTATTACCTATTTTTATTCGTCTTGTCAGAATACTAAATTTGACATTTTTCTGTTAACATAGCAGGAAAAGTGTCACAGAGAAAAATAAATACGACATATTTCAGTTAAAATTATAGGCTAAGCTAAATATAAACAAAACCAAGTTGACCGTCCTTCAAGGGCAGCGCCTCCACACTCTGCTCCATCCTTATTCTGCTCTGTCCCTCATCGACAACCTGCCCGTTCTGTCTGAGGGCCGTATATTTACCACAGGTACAGCCTGCTCTGAGCATCGTTATACACATGCTGCACACAGACCACGGAAATAAAACGCCTGACGTTTAGAGCATGCGTGGTCAATAAGAATAAAGTGCAGATATGCTGTTCTGAGTGACGTCGGGAACGGGATATTGTTAGACCTCCCGCTCCTGGTCAGATTACACCGGAGTTACCGACCGCTACTGTGTTTTATTCGGGAATTTAATCCTGCTGTGCAAAAAATCTGGTCGTGTCTCTCGTGAGAGCCGTGGTAATGCAGACCTCTAGTTTGTCTCACATGGTCTTTTTGTGCTTTGCTTGTAGGATCTGGCTGTAGGTGCAGATGCTGAAGGACAGAAGGTCAAGGACCCCATGAGGACGTTACTTCCTGTGCTGTTACACCCACATGACACCACTGATAAGATCCGGGCCGTTCTTCTCTACATCTTCAGTCTGAACGGTGGCCATTTTTCCTTTCTTAACATGTAGTGATTGGGAAACTGTCCAGCTTAGTACACTGCCGATCAAAAGTTTGGGATCAGTAAGATGTTTTTTTTTAAAGAAGTTTCTTCTGCTCATCAAGACTGTATCTATTTGATCAAAATTACAGAATTAGAAAGACAAATTTGTGAAATAATATTATAATTTTTTTTTTTTGCATTTTTCTTGATAAGACAGTGGAGATCTAACAGGAAGCAAGTGGGGGTGTGTTGAGGGGGCATCGGGAAAGGTCCACGAGTCAGGATTCAAACTCAGGACACCCAAAACCATGTGTGACCCTGGGCCACAAAACCAGTCATAAGGGTCGATTTTTTTAAAATTAAGATTCATACATTATCTGAAAGCTGAATAAATAAGCTTTCGATTTAAGTATGGTTTGTTAGGATCGGACGGTATTTAACTGAGATAAAGCTATTTGAAAATCTGGAATCTAAGGGTGCAAAAAAAATCTAAATATTAAGAAAATCACCTTTAAAGTTG
The DNA here is from genome assembly GCF_018340385.1 of Cyprinus carpio. NCBI lineage: Eukaryota > Metazoa > Chordata > Actinopteri > Cypriniformes > Cyprinidae > Cyprinus > Cyprinus carpio. Next base: position 5,464,273 of record NC_056619.1, read on the forward strand.
TCCAAATTAAGTTCTTAGCAATGCATATTACTAATCAAAAATTAGGTTTTTGATATATTTATGGTAGGAAATTTACAAAATATGTTTACTTAATATTCTAATGATTTTTGGCATGAAAGAAAAATCACTAAAAATAGCTAAAATAATAACTTGTCAGATGATCTCAGGGGACTAACAGAGGAATACCGGTTCAATTTCTCCAGAAGTCTCAAATTAACAAATTAAGATTTGACCACCAGATTTATTTCCTTGGCAAATTTAAATTCGAGTTTTTCTCTACTGCTTTATTATGCTTAGCCAGGGAGCCAAGAATAGAATTTATAGTAATTTGATTGCTGACTGGGCCAAAAAAAAACATGATCTCCGTTTTATTTTCATTAAATTTTAAAAAGTTTACTGCCATCCAATCCTTGATGTCAGTTAAGCAGTTCAAAAGCGAGCTCATACCAGACCCATTGTCTTTTTGAAGTGGCAGAAAAATCTGCATATTATCGGCATAAAAATGAAATGAAACTCCATGTTTCCTAAGTATAGTTCCTAAAGGGAGAAAGCACAGTGACAACAGAAGGGGGGCAAGAATAGATCCCTGAGGGACTCCACACTTTAGCGGAGCTGACGCTGACATACATTCACCCAATTTTACAGTGAATCTTCTATCTGCTAGATACGACTTAAACCATTTAAGAGCTATTCCACAAATTTCAACATGGTTTTCCAGCCGAGAAACCCAAATATTATGATCAACTGTGTCAAAGGCTGCACTCAGATCCAGTAACATTAGGATCGACAAGGTTCCAGAATCAGCATTTAATAGTATATCATTTTAAACCCTTTAAAGTGCTGATTCTGTGCTATGGTTTGCCCTAAACCCAGATTGAAAAACTTCAAAAATTGAATTATTTTCTAAAAATTATTGTATTTGGATTTAAAAACTACCTTCTCCAGAACCTGCAGTTTTGAGATTCGTCAAACTCATTTTTGATCAAATAAACACAGCCTTGATGAGCAGGAGAGACTCCATTAAAAAACATTAAAAATCGTACTCATCCCAAACTTTTGAATGGCTGTGTGTGTTTTCCTGCTGGATGAGTGCAGCTGAATGTGTGTTTGTGTGTGATGAGCAGGAACGACAGCAGAGAACCTGAATAAACTGATTCAGCATGTGAAAATCGAGGATGAGAGAGGGTATATCCTCAACTGGGAACATCTGGGAGTTCCCATCCTATCCACGGTGAGTCCGTGGATGCTTTCTGTCTCCTCTGGCGCTGCTTCTTTTCCTACTGATATTGCATAATTTATTGACTTATGATTGGTTCTGATGCGTTCCAATTTGCAGTTTTGTAGTTTGAAATGTATTTGGCATCCATACAAACAAAATTTCCTGACACTCAATGGCATTTTCTAAACCACAGGAAAGGCTTATTTTGTTATTGATTTAGGAGTATCAGGTTTTGACATTTCTGATTGGACGTGTGAAATACAAATGCTGTTTAACAGGGACTTATATTCCGTTTTACCTCCATCTCTCTTCAAAACAGCCGAGCATGTTCTCATTTCGTAAACAATCTCGGAGAGACCGGTCAGATGAGGAGACTTACAAAGTGTCTCGCTGGACACCCGTCATTAAAGATCTAATGGAGGTGAGTGACACTTACTCCTAAACTCCCAAACTGTGTCTAAAGCACTGTTAGACAAACACGCAGGGCTCAGCAATAAAGTTTTTTTTGTTTGTTTGTTTTTTTGCTTTGCTTTATATGCTCACTTTTTTGTGCTAAGTCCACTACTCTTTTTCAGTGTACACTAAAATTCAAAATTTTGGGATTAGTAAGATTTTTTTTTTTCGTGATCATTTTTATTTATTTTTATACACACAACAAACACCACAAAACACCAAAACAACAACAACAACAGACATCACCCACACACCCAGAGCCACTATACATGCTCCATGAATAACTTTGAAATATATAAGACGATGAGCTTAGTTTTTAGAGGTTAAACTGAGGTTAGACCACACTTTCTCCCGTCGACAGATAAATTAAGGTCAGGTAATTCCCGATTCCAAACAGATTTGACAGAAAAAGGTATTGTAATGTGATCAACAATTCCACCACACACCGAGGAAACAGATGGTCGACCAGAAGATGGCGCAATCCAATCCCGCACAGAATGAGATCCCCTTAAAGTAACAATATATACCAAATCCTTTTAAAATTCAAATGCAATAAATTAATTTTTTTATTTTTTTTTTTTTAAATATAAGTGTATATGTACAGGAATGACAAACAACTTTGAACCCGAACCAAAGCAGACTGCACATTACCAAGAAGGTCTGCCTAAAAAAAATAAATAAATGGAAAAAAATAAACCAGCACGAAACCTGTCCCCAAAAAGCCCAGTGTCAAGAACTAATAATCAAACCTTCTCTCCATTAGCTCCAAAAAAGATTTCAAAGCTTATCATCACTAGACAAGATTGCAGGATAGAAGATCACAGTAGAAACTTAAGTGTTTCACCGCGATGGCTAGCTTTTCAGCTTCTGCTTTTAGCTCTTTTACAGAATTGTTGGTCACTAGTATGTCCATATGTAGGTCACGCAGTACCGGGGTCAGTACAGAGTCGATCGCATCTCTTACTGTCGAGGCCACAACCGAATCCAAAGTACTTTGCTGCTCTTTAGGTGCTAGCTTGATACCGTTAGCAATGGCGCTGTCGAGCTCTTCTTTAGTGATGGTGGAATCTTTGAATTTTTTCTTTATTGGCGATTGCTCAATCACTCTTTTCTGATTGTCCTTGACCGTTGAAGTACTCATGATGGAGTAGATAGAAAGTGGTTCGAAATTTACAACCAGGATTGTAGAATATTTGATAAAGTGAGCAGAGCGAAGGACTGTGTGTGCACCGCCGTCGAAGGGGCACATGATCTCTCTTGTGATCAGTAAGATTTTGTAAAATATTTTTGAAGGTTGCATTTATTTAATCTAGAAAAATCAATCAATCAAACAAACAAACAAACAAACAAAAAAACAGTTTTATTGTGAAATATAATTATTGCTAAAATATTTTTGAAGGTTGCCTATCTGAGATTTATTTTTTTTGTTTGCTTAAAATGTAATTTATTTCTGTGGTGCAAAGCTGAATTTTCAGCATCATGACTCTAGACTTCAGTATCAGTTCTGATCAAATGGTATGAAATAAAAGTATGTATTTAAAAAAAAAAAAACCTTACTGAGCCCCAAACCCTTTTGAATGAAAGTGTTTTTATATATATATATATTATATATATATATATATATATATATATATATATATATATATATATATATATATATAGGCAAGACACAACTAGTAGTTTTTATACATACTTACAATACATATATTATAAGTTGTTGGATAGGCCATACTTGACTGACTCATGGGCATTTATTGAGGAGTGAAGAAGCACCAAAATGTATCTTTAAAACACACACATATATATATGATATTATATATATATATATATATATATTATATAATATATATATATATAATATATATATATATATATATATATATATATATAATATATACAAACAAACAAACAAACAAACAAAAAAACAGTTTTATTGTGAAATATAATTATTGCAATTATATATATATATATGGGGTCTGTAATTTTTTTTTATTTTTTTTGGAAGTATGTTTTTTATTTACATATATTTATAAGTACCTTCTAAAAATCTTTGAGAATTGTACTTAATCTTATTAAATTTTTTAGAAAAAAAAAATAAAAAATTGTTTGTATTATATTGTATTTATGATGTTATGTTGCTGGATGTTTT
>NC_056619.1:5475593-5543093 GCF_018340385.1 Cyprinus carpio
GTTTAATATTTCTCCCTTTCTGATGTGTATTTTCCCTCAGTCCACTGTTGGGATTACCGGCGCGTGGTGGTGAAGGAGTCCGGTGTTTCTGTCGAGCAGGAGCTGCAGTTCACTGATCGGCTGATCGGCTCCAATTTCTCCAACTACTCCAGCTGGCATTACAGGAGCACACTGTTACCTCAGCTCCACCCACAGCCTGCCCCTGACTCCGCCTCCAACACAAGCCCCTCCCCCACCGCGTCGCCTCAGATTCACTCTCACAGAGTCTGTGAGGAGCAGCTTCTTAAAGGTACATGAACTCATTTAGAGCAGCGTATGAGCTCATGATGTACAGACTCAAAAGTTTGGTGTTGGTAAGATTTCAGTATCTAAAGAAGTCTCTTAGGCTCACCAAGACTGCATTTATTTTATAAACAAACGCAGTAAAAACAGTACTTTTGTAAAATGTTATTACAATTTAAAATTGAATAATTAAATATTAATTTACCTTTTCTGATTAAATATATTGTAAAATGAAATTTATTTATGTGATCAAAGCTGTGTTTTCAGCATCATTCCTCCAGTCTTCAGTGTCACATGATCTTCAGAAATCATAATAATATGATGATTTGCTGCTCGTGACACATTTATGATTATTATCCATGTTGAAAACAATTGTGCTGGTTAATATTTTTGTGGAAACTGTGATATGTTTTTCAGGATTCTTTGGACCCCAAACTTTTAAACGGTAGTTTGAATCTGGCCTATAATCAATCAATCAATCAATCAGTCAATTTACTAAATAAATAAATCATACATTTTTGTACAGGAAAAAAAAAACTTATTATTATTATTATTATTTATATTAGTTGTAATTTAAAATTAAAATATGTTTGGTGAATATTTGATTGTTTATTAAAGAGATAATAATCTCATGATGACATTATGACTCATATTATTAAAGTAAATATTGATTTGAGTTAAAGTTATTTTTATTATGTGAGGATACTGTGTACTTTATATAGATCCTGTAAGACAATAAATAAACAAAGGTCCTTTTTTTATTGTGTTTTTTTTTTTTTTTTTTGACACGGCTGAGTATCTGTCAGAAAATCACAATCAAGCGTCTAAGGATGCTGGGGTATTATCAAAAATATTTGAGCTCAGGTTGCCTCTGTTTACCCTTCAGAATCATTTCAGTGAACCATGTTGTAAATTTCTGACTTTTTTTTCTCTAGAATATGAGCTGGCACATAATGCCTTCTTCACCGACCCCAACGACCAGAGCGCCTGGTTCTACTACCGCTGGCTGCTGGGCAGAGGTGTGTGTGTGTGTGTGTGTTTGGAACTGCTGTGAAGACATGTCTGCTCACCCCTGCTGTATGTGTGTGTGTGTGTGTAGCGGAGCGAGAGGAGATGATCAGCTGTGTGTATGTCAGCCGGGAGAGAGAGAGGGTGTCTGTCGCCTTCTCCAAACCTGTTCATGTAAGTGAATCCTGAGAGAAGTTCAGCTGCACTGTTTAACCCCAGTATGACTGAACGAGTCTCTCTGTCTCTCTCAGGCTCAGTCAGAGGGTCTGATGTTGGTGTTGGACGGTCAGCCTCAGCAGGTGGAGTGGAGAAGCACCCACCCGCGTCTCCGTCACAGTCCTGTCTGGGTATCCTTCACTTCAGCCTCTCCAAGCAGCTTCACTCCTGTTTAAAACGGATCAAAATGTTTATTTTTATTTTTTATTCTTTACTCACCAGTGCTTCTTTTTAAAGGAGTAGTTCATCCAAAAATAAAAACTTGCTGAAAATGACTCACCCTCAGGCCGTCTAAGATGTAGATAAGTTTGTTTCTTCATCAGATTTGTAGAAATGTAGCATTGCATCACTTGCTCACCAGTGGATGCTCTGCAGTGAATGGGTCCCGTCAGAATGAGAGTCCAAACAACTGATAAAAACATCACAATAATGCACGAGTAATCCACAGCACTCCAGACCATCAGTTAACATCTTGAGAAGTGAAAAGCTGCGTGTTTTTTCTAACAAACACATCCATCATTAAGGCATTTTAACGAAGACATTTTAAGTCCATAATTCATAATAACGCTTCCTCCAGTGAAAAAGTAAATCTCCTGTTTTCCTCTCGCAACAAAATCTATGCTTATATTTGTTTACAACAGTTTTGGACTCTTTTGGTTTGTAAACAGTGATTGATCTGTGCAGTTTTTCTCCTGCTTTAGACAAGATGACTTTTTCACTGGAGAAATCAATAGTGTGGATTATGGAAACAACAATTTGAAGTTTAAAATGCCATAATGATGTATTATTCTGACGGCACCCATTCACTGCAGAGCAATGATCTGTTCCCATGAAGAAACAAACTCATCTACGACCTGAGGGTGAGCACGTTTTCATTTTCGGGGGACTATTCCTTTAAACCTGTATGACAAAAGAAGACATTTATCAGAATGTTTTTGATGCTTTTTTAATATAATGAGCTCTTCCTTTCTTTTTAAAGCACTTGATCTATTAGTTGATCTACACAGATCTTTAACTGTCTCTGTCAGCTGTGTGATCTTCCTCCCGGCTCCGTCAGTGATATAAGTAATGAACACAACCTGACCGTCCACTGGACAGAGAAATACACACACCGAGACTGTGCTCTCTACACAGGTGAGCATCGGGGTGGAGTATTTTGTATTTATTGAATAGAGATGGAGGAAGATAGGCAGAGAGAGCAAGTGTAAACGTCTCTGTCATGTTTCAGGCTGTGCTGAAAGCTGGTGCAGAGACTCTGCCACCGACCAGGAGCTCTTCAGGTACTGCTCTGTGTGTGTGTTCATGTTAAGAGACTGTTAAATTGTTTTATTTTTTGACACAATAACTAAACCAGTCATCTCTAAAATTTGAAGATGAGCTTGATTCTTAAGATTAATACTGTGCGTATGCAATAAACAGTTAAATTAAGCCATTCGATTGGCAACGCACACCTGTCCGTCAGTCTTAGCCTAATTAAAACACTACCATTTTAAAGTTTGGGAACTTGTATTTAGTAAAGATGCATTCAATTGATCAAAAGTGACAACGGACATTTATGATGCTACAAATAAATACTTTTGAGCATTCTGAACTTTGTTTTTAAAGAATCCTGGAAAATAAATCACAGTTTCCACAAAAATGTGAAGCAGCACAACTGTTTTCAACATTGATAATAATCAGAAATGTTTTCTTGAGCAGCACATCAGTATATTAGAATGATTTCTGAAAGATCATGTGACACTGAAGACTGGAGAATAAATTACATTTTAAAATATATTAACATTAAAAATGGTTATTGTAATAATATTGTTCAATATTACTATTTTTACTGTACTTTTGATCCAACAATGTCATAACCAGAAGCAATAAAGTAACACGTGATAAAAGCTATTTGTGACCCTGGAGCAAAAAAAAACAGTCTTTAAGTCGATTTCCTACTGTAAATATATCTAAACTTAATTTTTGATTAGTAATATGCATTGCTAAGAATTCATTTGGACAACTTTAAAGGCAATTTTCTCAATATTTAGATTTTTTTGTTCCTTCAGATTCCAGGTTTTCAAATATTTGTATCTCAGCCAAATATTGTCCTCCTAACAAACCACACATCAATGGAAAGCTTATTTGTTCAGTAAAATATAAATCTCAATATATATAAAAATATAAATCTCAATTTATAAATCTCAGTTTCAAAAAATTGACCCTTATGATCGGTTTTGTGGTCCAGGGTCACATATGTAAAATTCAAATATTTTATGCAAACAATAAATTTTTATATATTAAAACGTTGCAAAGACAGCCTCCTGTCCTATTTGTCTGTGCATACAATAAATGCTTCGGAATGTCATCAAGTTTTAATTTAACACTAAATCATTCTTTTTTTTTTTTTTTTCTCAAGACACATAAAAAACAAAACACTGAACTGCAAATATGCAAAAACCGAATATTATAAAAAATGTCACCCTCTTAATGGACTTTATCAAACGTGTAATATGTAATGTTTTGCTTCTGCACTGTGTTCATGTGTCCACATTCATGTTTCACTCAAAAATGAAATGTTTGTTGAACTTTCATAATTAAAGTTACTGAGGGTGGTTTGTTTTTGAAAAAAAAAAAAAAAAAAAAAAAAAAAAACAGATATAACGTCCCTACCTGACAGATATCACTGCTATAGGTGTTCCTGAGGAATCAGCTGTCAGGGAGGTGTCCCGCCCCCTGCCTGTCAATCCTTTTAAAGATTCAGGTTTGCTCACATATCTTTAGAGGGCAGGGTTTTGGTTGAGGTTAGAATGAAACCGTTATAATGTCAACAGTGTACATAAAAAAGTAAATAAATAACAGCATTTAATCAAAAATAATTTTGATTGAAACAACCCCTATATCATACATTTTGTACAGACAGTATCCAAGTTCTTTGTGAGTAATTGACTTCTTAAAGTGTGGATGTGTGTATTACACTTTAACTGTCGCTGACATCAAGTAAAATAATCACTTATCAGATTTATGCCAGTTATTTGCAACACAGTTGTTTCATGTGTCAAAGAGTTCTTATGGTGAGGAGAGTAATGTCTTACTAATGTTTGATTGTGTTGACTGATTTATCACCAGAACGTAGATCAGTTGCTTGTGTGTGTGTTTGTGGCAGGAGTGAGTTGTCAGTTGAGAAGAGTTCGGTGTTACAGGCAGAGCTTCAATCCTGCAACCAGCTGCTGGAGCTCGAACCGCAGAACAAATGTAAGTGTGTGTCCGTGTGTTTTGTACATGCATACTTCACATTGCATTCGTATTTGCTGCCTTATCTTTGGCAAAAGAGACTGTTGTAAGTCAGTAAGTGTGTGTGTGTGTTTCAGGGTGTCTGCTGACGATCATACTCCTCATGAGAGCTCTGGATCCTCTAGGCCATGAGAAAGAGACTCTGGCACATTTTCAAACCCTTAAAGTGAGAAAATACTATCACTACCTCAATGAAAGATACTCTGGCAGCAGGAAGTAACGATATACATAATAGAAATCAATATTAGGGTTCTGGAAATAAGAAATGCCTTTTATAATCTCAGGACTTGATTTATACTCTAATAATGTCTCATTCATGTCTGTGATGAATTACACATTAGAGCGGAACACTGTTCTCAGTATGAGCAATGTAGTAATAGTGATTTTTGCTTTGTAAACACCACTTAAAAGAAGGCAGTTTAATTGGCCTCTCTCTCTCTCTCTGTCGCTCGCTCGCTCTCTCTCTCTCTCTCGCTCGCTCGCTCTCTCTCTCTCTCTCTCTTTGTCTCTCTCTCTCTCTCTCTCTCTGTCTCTCTCTCTCTCTCTCAGGAAGTGGACCCGATGCGCTCTTCGTACTACAGTGACCTGTGCAGCAAGTTTCTGATTGAAAACACCATTCTGAAAATGGAGTATGCAGAGGTGCGAGTGTTTAGTCTGTCAAATAAGGTAAGAGAGCCCAATTCTGGTCTGACAGTTTTGGTTTGTTGTTGGTGTTTAGTTTGTGAACTCTCCCTTATGCTTCGCTTTCGCTCCTTTCCTCTTTCTCTTCTTTTCTCTTTTTTTTTTTTTTTTTTTTTTTTTTTTTTTTTTTTTTAGAATTTAATTTAGTTTTTGTTTTATTTAGTTATAATTATTTAGTTTTCAGTTGAGATGTTAAACGAATCCCAATACAGTTGGTGGTGGGGGATTATATGAATGTGTCTCTGAGTGGAACTGACTGGTTTAGAAAAGTTTAGATGGTGTTGTCTTTTCATCTTGCCTCTATATTACGCATAATCCAGATTAGAGACCCCAGTGAGTCGATGTATAGAAAAAATAATGTAGGTATTGGATTTTTATTTTAAGTATATTTTTTTTCTTTAAACTATACTTTAAAATACACTATTAAGGCTTCTGGAGTTGTTTTTGTGAGAGAATTGTACTTGCTTATATGAAAACGCCCAAAACCGGAACTAATGTAACGAGAGGGAGAGCGGTCTACAGGAAAACAATGGATCGCACATATATTTACACTTATGACGGACCACAGATACAATTATGAGCCTGCTGTGAGGTCGAGAGAGCAGGGACAGGCCAGGATTAGACAGAACAACAGTCAGAGGAGACAAATTGAGTTGTGTGAGGAGCACAAGGCAGGTGTCTTGGTGAGAGACCAGTGTTAGCTAACAAATATACACACATTAACTAATGATCTGTAATCAGTCTATGAGTATTGATACTCATACTCGTACTAGTAACAGAAACTAATAAGCGTTGATCAGGCATGTCACACTCGTTAATATCTGACAATAACGTTACGTGATATAGCGGTTTCTCATCAGCGCAGAAGAGAGAGAGAGATATAAACACATTTTTGTTTCATTATGTGTGGGAAATGTGAGGCCATGGTCACAGCTGAGGAGAGTCAGTGTTGCAGGGAGTTAGATGCATACTGGGTCTTAGTGGAGCATGTGACCCCCACACTTGCTGTGCAGCGTCTGACTCTGCACCCAGGCTTTGAGGCTTGCTGTCTGAACCCGTATGTGCTACAGACAGTCTATATGCACTTCAGACAGGAGCATGGACCTCTCCAGGCCAGCAGACACATGCATGTTTAGGGCAGAGATCATTTATTATTCTGAGCTAAATACTTATGTATAAATACATAGTAAATTAAAGATTTTAATACTAAAAACATCTTACAAGCTGCCTATATTTAGGTCACAACTACCTGTAAGTCACACTTTTTGATGGCATTGGTATAAGACATTTTGACAGCATACAGGCAAGTTGTCCGCTGGGCCTATGGCACCCTGAGCAGGCACATCAGGAAGGCCTTACCTGCATGTGTTGTGTCAGCCATTATTAGACCATTTCCAGAGGAAGGAGGACTTTAAAAAGGATTTGTATGGGCCCATTTTGGTGACAATCAATAAAAAAAAAAAATCACAATCACAAATTGTCTAACTGCGTAAAAACCTATTTATGAAGTTTACATAGGATAAATGTCAATGGTTAATTCAATTCAGTTTTATTTGTACAGCACTAAATCAACAAATATTATTTCCTAGCACTGTTAATACCTATCTCAAAACACAACATTGTTTTTTAGCAGATAACTCACTGTTTGAAATATTTCAGTCATGTTCCGTAAATGTCATTCTACTGAGACTGTGCTCTTGAAGGTTCTTGTATTTTAATATCATGTGATTCGGCTGATTTTGCAGTCCTTGTGCTCTCAGAGTTGACAGATGCTTTCGATACAGTCGATCATGTTGTTCTCATTGATCGTTTAGAACATTGCATTGGTTTAAGAGGTGTAGCTTTAGATTACGGTAGTTTAAATCGTATTTTACAAATATAAGTTTTTCAATCAAGAAAAACTTAAACTTAAAAATATTTATTTCTAAAGATGCTGTTTGTAATGTCTACTTAATACTCTCTCATTTTACACAAATAGCATTAAAGAATCTTTTGGGGATATTTTCACGGGCAAATGTAATTTGCGATTAATTAGATGAAGTAATTGACACATGTAATTAATCGACTGACAGCTCTAATATATATATATATAGCTTTAAAGCAGACGCTTTTATCCAACTTACAAATGAGGACAATGGAAGCACTCAAAATCAACAAATGAGCAATGATGTGCAAGTGCTATAACAAGTCTCAGTTAGCTTAACGCAGTACACGTAGCAAGGGTTTTTAAAATCATATAAAAAGAAAACAGAATTGAAGTTAGAGGCCTTTTTTGCTTTTGTTAATTGTATAATAAATAAATAAGTAAATGTTTATGTATAATATTTAGTTTACGCCAAAAATCCTGCCATAGTTAATATGTATGAATTAGTGCTGGGCAACAAATTATTATTATTATTATTTATTTATTTATTTATTTTTTATCGCGATTAATTGAATGGTTGTCTGCGATTAATCACATTGTTATGCACAAAATTAATAAGAGCCTCGATCATAACATTATAACAGGCTTCTTACGAGAGGCACAGGCACTTTTCAGAGTGCAGCACGGGACAACACTTGATGGGCGGGTAGAGACTCGTGTGTGCGGGATGCGGAAGAATAATAAGGGTTTGCTCATACTAGGCAATCTTAAAGGGATACTCCACCCCAAAATGAAAATTTTGTCATTAATCACTTACTCCCATGTCGTTTCAAACCCGTGAAAGCTTCGTTCATCTTTGGAACACAATTTAAGATATTTTGGATGAAAACCGGGAGGCCTGTGACTGTCCCATAGACTGCCAAATAAATAACAGTGTCAAGGTCCATAAAAGGAATGAAAGTCGTCGTCAGAATACTCCATCTGCCATCAGACGTGCAATCTGGGTTATATGAAGTGACAGGAACACTTTTTGTAAGAGAAGAAAACAAAAATAACGACTTTATTCAACAATTCCTTTGTCAACGGTCTCCTCTGTGTCTCTCCACGCGATAATAATGCGTTAACTTGCCCAGCCCTAGTATGAATGGAACCAAAATTGTAAATATCTGAGATTGTATATATTAAAATAAAATAACTCCAACCTAAATGTCTAAACTTATTTTTAAATAACAATTGCTCAACCAATAATTGCTCAACAGATCAGTTACACATTCATTGTACTGTTTCTTTGTTGTTGTTGTTTTTTTTAACATTGATATCAGCATGTGCATATACGTACAGTACAGACCAAAAGTTTGGAAACATTACTATTTTTAATGTTTTTGAAAGAAGTCTCTTCTGCTCATCAAGCCTGCATTTATTTTATCAAAAATACAGAAAAAAATTTAATATTGTGATATATTATTACAATTTAAAATAATTGTTTGTTTATAATTTATCATACTTTAAATTATCATTTATTTCTGTGATGCAAAACATTATCACATGACCCTTTAGAAATCATTCTAATATGATGATTCATTATCAAAGCTGGAAACAGTTCTGCTGCTTAATATTTTTTCAGAACATGTGATACTTTTTTAGGATACTTTGATGAATAAAAAGTAAAAAAAATAATAATAAAAAAAAAGAAGCTATGTTTTTAAAATATAAATATTTTGTAATAACAATATACACTACTGGTCAGTAATTTGGGGTCAGTAATTTTTTTTTCTTTCTTTTTTTTTTAAATAAAATCAATACTTTTATTCAGCAAGGATGTGTTAAATTGATAAAAAGTGATAGTAAAGAAAAATATATTATTAGAATATATATTATTAGAATATTTTTTTTTATTTTGAATAAATGCAGTTCTTTTTAACCTTTTATTCATCAAATATATTAGACAGCAGAACTGTTTCCAGCACTCATAATAAATCAGAATATTAGAATGATTTCTAAATGATCATGTGATAGACTGTATGTTTAAAGTATATTCAAATAGAAAACTATTATTTTAAGTTGTAATAATATTTCACAATATTACTGTTTTTTCTGTATTTTTGATCAAATAAATGCAGGCTTGATGAGCAGAAGAAACTTCTTTCAAAAACATTAAAAATAGTAATGTTTCCAAACTTTTGGTCTGTACTGTATATATATATATATTATATGTGTGTGTGTGTGTGTGTGTGTGTGTGTGTGTGTGTGTCAGTGTAGAATTAAAAACACGTGTGTGTGTGTGTGTGTAGGAAGTTTTACTCCAAGTAAGAATAGCATTGAAATAAAAAACACTAGATATGAGGTGCGACCTCGGTATTTTTATTTTACAAAAAAAAAAAAAAAAAATCCCCATACATGTTTTTGTTATTTAATAGCTAGGTGGCATATACAATTTAATAATTCTCATTTGTTAAAAAGTACAATTCATATCCATTTTCATTGTGTCATAATTTTTGGTGAATGTATTAAAAAGTTTTGTTGTGGGTGTATTGTTGTATTATGTTGTTGTTGCTACGTAATGATTGAATTTCAATGCGGCATCAATTCTCTTCTATACAAGGAATGACAAACTACAAATAATTAATGCATCTTTTTTGTGGGTGTGCCTATTAAAGGATTTAGAAAATAGCTTAAGAAATAGATTTGAGGTCAGTATGATATTATAAAGACACACCCATGCTGGTGTTCTGGATTTAGTCACTGTATAAACACACATATCTTCCTTGTTTCTATCAGTGAAGTGACTACATCAGTTACACCCTGCTTATCATACTACATAGATGACAACAGGAAATCATCTTACAATCCCTCATTCATGCTTTAATTGTTTTCTTGTGTTCAGACAGCCACTCAGTTTTTAATGAGGTTCTCTTGAGGTGTTTCGATGTGTGGTGGCCTCATCCTTCTCCAGAAAATCTTCCATTCTTTTCAGTCAGTGTTACAGTGCTTGAAACGAAAGATTAAATTTTTTCTTTGTCTTTCTCTCACTCCTAACACAGAACCTGACGACCCTGTGTCACCTTGATCAGCTTCTCTTGGTGACTCACATCAACCTCTCCTCCAATCAGCTGCTGCGGCTGCCGCCTCAGTTTGCCATGCTGCAATGCCTTGAGGTGAACTGATTCTCCTTTCCTTACCTTTCCTTCCCTTCCCTTCCCTTTCCTTTCCTTTCCTTTCTTTCTTCCTGCTTTCTTTTTCCTTCCGTTCCTTTCCTTTCATTCATTCTTCTGCTTTCCCTTCCCTTCCCTTCCCTTCCCTTCCCTTCCCTTCCTTTTGTTTCCTTTCCTTTGCTTTATTTTCTGTTCCTTTCCTTTCCTTTCCTTTCATTTGCTCTCCATTCCTTTCCGTTCCTCTCTGTTCCTTTCCTTTGCTTTGTTTTCATTTCATTTCCTTTCCTTTCCTTCCGTTTTCCATTCTTTTTTTTCCTTTCCTTTTTCTTCCTTTCCTTTGCTTTCCGTTCTTTTCTTTTGCTTTCCGTTCCGTTCCTTAGTCTTCCGTTCCTTAGTCTTCCATTCCCTTCCCTTCCCTTCTGTCTTTCTTTTGAATGATCACACTGATGGTTTACTGCCGGTCAACACACACAGGTGCTGGAGGCCGATGATAATGCCATTGAAAGTCTGGAAGGACTGTATCATCTGCCTAAACTAGAGGAAGTTTCTCTGAGGAACAACCGTATCCTTTTCGCCATACAATCCAAATGTTTTATAAGAAACCCCTTTTCTGCTTTCAGAGCCAGTGCCTGGTTTGACCTTGTTTCAAGGAGTCAGTATTCTTCATTAATAAACAGCTACAGATTATGTAGGATTATGGAGGGTCAACAAATCTGAAAAGGCAGAATATGAAGTTACTGAAATCTGGTTCTCATGTCTATTTCATGAAGAATGGCTTTAATGTTCTCTGAAATCACTCTGATGATGACTAATCTCCTCTGTTTCATACTCTAGAAAGCATTTTATTTCAAGGGTATTTTCCAGAAACTACTATATAGTTGTTTTCGAAAGCAATACCTTTTTTTTTCAGCAAAGATTAAAATGAGCAAAAGTTACAGTAAATTTGTTTCAAAAAGTTTCAATTTCAAATAATGCTGCTCTTTTGAACTTTATATCTATCCAAAAATCCTAAAAAAGTGTTTCCACAAAAATACTGTATATTATTATATTGCTCATAACATATAGTTGTTTTTGAAAGAAATACTTTAAGCAGAGATGCATTCAGTTGATCAAAAGTAACAGTAGAGATAAAGGATTTCTTTCAAATAAATTCTTTTGACAATTACAAGCTTCATTTTGAAGAATCCTGACAAAAATGCATCACAAAAATATGAAGCAGCACAACAGTTTTCAACATTCATAATAATCAGAAATGTTTCTTGAGCTGCATATTAGAATGATTTCTGAAGGATCATGTGACACTGAAGACTGGAGTAATAATGCTGAAAATTCAGCTTTGATCACAGGAATAAATTATATTTTACAATATATTCAAATAGGAAACAGCTATTGTAAACTGTAATATTTCACAATATTAGTGTTTTTACTGTATTTTGATCAAATAAATGCAGCCTTGCTGAGCAGATTTCAAAAACATTAAAAAAATCTCGCCACCCCAAATTTTTAAACAGTAGTGTACATAATATATTTTTGTCTCTTTTACCAGAATCTGTAATGCACTGTATCTCAGTATGTCTTGTCTGAATGTTAATGTGGTACTCTGACTGAACCATAAAAAAAAAAAAAACATTCTTAATGCATCTTTTAGAAATCTGTAAGCTGTCTGATCTTGAATCATTGGCATCCTGCACCAAACTGACCAGACTGGACCTGCGTGGAAACCCTGTCCACAAAACTGCCAACATAGATTCTGAGCTGAGCCAGCTCCTGCCACTGGTTACTGCTCTGTCCCTTTGATGTGCAGCATTAGCTGCTCTGTGTGTGTGTGTGTGTGTGTGTGTGTGTGTGTGTGTGTGTGTGTGTGTGTGTGTGTGTGTGTGTGTTTGTTTGTGTGTAATGCAGTAGAGACTAATTAGAGCTCACTAACCATTTCTAAATTGTACCTCATGTACTGGACTTAAAGGGATAGTTCAGCCAAAAGTCAGTAATTTATCTGTATTTTGGTAGGTTGAATGATATTTTATTTATGCAATAACAGTCCTAATGTAATGCAAATGAAATCAGAGGGGAATATTTTCAGTGCTGTTATTAGAGGTGCTTAACTGG
Organism: Cyprinus carpio; assembly: GCF_018340385.1. Classification (NCBI taxonomy): domain Eukaryota; kingdom Metazoa; phylum Chordata; class Actinopteri; order Cypriniformes; family Cyprinidae; genus Cyprinus; species Cyprinus carpio. Next base: position 5,488,176 of record NC_056619.1, read on the forward strand.
CAAAAATAAAATACAGGTTTGGAAAGACTTGAGAAAGAGAACAAAATGTATTTTTGGCTCAACTATGCCTTTAAAAATGTTCAGCATCTTGTCTGTATGTTTATGTGTTTGTGTGATTAATGACGGTTCACATTTCAAATAAGGATTGACCTCTATACAAACTCCACACTGCATGCTGACAAAAAGAGAAATGTTTTTGCCACATCTGCTTTTAGCTCTTGAAGTCCTGAGAGTCCTGTTTTGGGCAGAGATATTGTTCTTGCAATGTATCAGTGAAGATGCAAATATTTAGCTACGAGTTTCTTGTACTGTATGAATTAGACTTTTTTTTTTTTTTTTAGCTCTGCAAAAGTCAAGCATTTGTGGTGTGAAAGCTGCAGGTATGAGTCTACAAGTCAATAAAGAAACATGTTTCTTCCCTATGTCTGTGTCTAACTGGTTTCTATGGGGAATGTTAGTCTGTGGGGTTCTTATAATGTTGTGCTCATAAGTTTACATACCCCTTGCAGAATATGCAAATATGTCAATAATATTACCAAAATAAGAGAGCTCATGAAAATTGCATGTTATTTTTTTTATCTAGTACTGTCCTGAATAAACTATTTCACATAAACGGATGTTTACAGTGGGTAAAATAAGTATTGAACACGTCAACATTTTTCTCAATAAATATATTTCTAAAGGTGCTGTTGACTTGAAATTTTCACCAGATGACGGTAACGACCCAAATAATCCAAACATCCAAAGAAAACAAAACAAATAAGTTCAAAAATGATGCTATGTGTAATAAAATGAAATGACACAGGAAAAAAGTACTTAACACATGAAGAAAGGGAGGTGCAAAAAGGCATTGAAGCCAAGACACCAGCTGAAATCTATCGTTAATTAGAACACAATCTTGCCCCTAGTCAGTGGAAATGAATATTAGCTGGTCAGTCCCAACACCTACAGTACCAGGATGACGAAGATGAAACAAGGGTGGATATTTCAGCAAGAAAATGATCCCAAACACAGCCAAGGAAACTCAATTGGTTTCAGAGAAAGAAAATAAAGCTGCTAGAATGGCCCAGCCAATCAACTGAAACATGAATCCAATAGAAAATAAGAACTAAAGAAAAGAGTTCATAGAAGAGGCCCTCAGAACCTTCGAGATTCGAAGACTTAAAGACAAGATTTGTGTGGAAGAATGGGCCAAAATCACACCTGAGCAATGCATGCCACTCGTTTCTCCATACAGGAGGGGTCTTGAAGCTGTCATTACTAACAAAGGCTTTTGTATTAAGTATTAAATCAATTTCAGTAGTTCAATACTTTTTCCCTGTATCATTTTATTACACAGAACTTAAAGGGATAGTTCACCCAAAAATCAAAATTATGTCATTAATGACTCACCCTCATGTCGTTCCAAACTCGTAAGACCTCCGTTCATCTTCGGAACACAGTATAAGATATTTTAGATTTAGTCCGAGAGCTTTCTGTCCCTCCATTGAGAATGTATGTACGGTATACTGTCCACGTCCAGAAAAGTAATAAAAACATCTTCAAAGTAGTCCATGTGACATCAGAGGGTCTGTTAGAATTTTTTGAAGCATCGAAAATACATTTTGGTCCAAAAATATCAAAAACTACGACTTTATTCAGCATTGACTTCTCTCCCGGGTCTGTTAGGAGCGCGTTCACAGCACATCCGGTTCGCGAACGAATCACTCGATGTAACCGGATCTTCTTGAACCAGTTCACCAAATCGAACTGAATCGTTTGAAAACGGTTTGCGTCTACAATAAGCATTAATCCACAAATGACTTAAGCTGTTAACTTTTTTAACATGGCTGACACTCCCTCTGAGTCAAAATAAACCAATATCCCGGAGTAATTCATTTACTCAAACAGTACACTGACTGAACCGAGCCAGATAACGAACGAAACATTGACTCGTTCTCGAGTCAAGAACCGGTTGCATCGGTTTCGGATCACCCGGTAGTGATGGGAAGTTCTGTTCTTCTTCTCCGCGAACCGGTTCTTTCGGACAGTTTGATTCAATAAACCGGTTGCCCGAAAACGGTTCACCAGTTCTTTTTGCGCTCGACGTAATGAACTTCATTGGCGATGATTTGCCCTTGATTCAAGCCTTCGTTTTACCCGCGCTCATAACATTAGCACAGAATCGGTTCAGAATCAATCACCAAAAGAACCAGTTCGGTTCAGACGCGCTGTGTGTCAGTCTGCTCCACGCATGCGCAGTTTCATCAGCTCCTCGGTTCTCGAATCGCACGCGTCCGACAGAAACGGTTCTTGACTCGAGAACGAGTCAATGTTTCGTTCGTTATCTGGCTCGGTTCAGTCAGTGTACTGTTTGAGTAAATGAATTACTCCGGGATATTGGTTTATTTGAACTCAGAGGGAGTGTCAGCCATGTTAAAAAAGTTAACAGCTTAAGTCATTTGTGGATTAAAGGGATAGTTCACCCAAAAATCAAAATTATGTCATTAATGACTCACCCTCATGTCGTTCCAAACCCGTGAGACCTCCGTTCATCTTCGGAACCGGATATCACTAAACTGCAGTGTTGTGAATGCGCTCCTAACAGACCCGGGAGAGAAGTCAATGCTGAATAAAGTTTTGATATTTTTGGACCAAAATGTATTTTCGATGCTTCAAAAAATTCTAACGGACCCTCTGATGTCACATGGACTACTTTGAAGATGTTTTTATTACCTTTCTGGACGTGGACAGTATACCGTACATACATTCTCAATGGAGGGACCGAAAGCTCTCGGACTAAATCTAAAATATTTTATACTGTGTTCCGAAGATGAACGGAGGTCTCACGGGTTTGGAACGACATGAGGGTGAGTCATTAATGACATAATTTTAATATTTGGCTGAACTATCCCTTTAATTTCTGAACTTACTTGTTTTCTTTCAAAGTAAAAGTGAATTGACATGTGGCCAAGTATGGTGACCCATACTCGGGATTAGTGCTCTGTATGTATCCCATCCAAAGTGCACACACACACAAACACACCCCCAGAGCAGTGGGCAGCCATTTTTTTGCTGCAGTGCCCAGGGAGCAGTTGGGGGTTTGGTGCCTTGCTCAAGGGCATGTCAGTCGTGGTATTGAAGGTGGAGAGAGTGCTGTACATTCACTCCCCCCACCTACAATCCCTGCTGGCACAAGACTCAAACCCACAACCTTTGGGTTATGAGTCCAACTCTCTTACCATTAGGCCACGACTTCTCCTTGTATGTATGGATTACTTGGGTTGTTACCGACATCTGGTGAAAATTTCAAGAAATATATTCACTTGGAAAAATGGTGACATGTTCAATACTTATTTTACCCGCACAAGACAAAATATTAACTGAATTTATAAAAATGACCCTGTTCAAAAGTTTACATACCCTTGAATCTTAATACTGTGTGTCATTTCCTGGATGATCCATGACTGTTGTTCTGTTTTGTGATAGTTGTTCATGAGTCCTGCGTTGGTCCTGAGCAGTTAAAAAATTCCCCAGCCTCTGCACATTCTTTGGTTTTCCAGCATCTTCTGCATATTTTACATTTTTCCAAAAGTGACTGTATGATTTTGAGATCCATCTTTTAACACTGAGGACAACTGAGGGACTAATATGCAACTATTACAGATGGTTCAAATGCTCACTGATGCTCTAGAAGGAAAAAAAACATGCATTAATAGCCGGGGGTGAAAACTTTTGACCAGAATGGAGATGTGTACATTTTTTCTTATTATGCCTAAATGTCATTTTTTATTTTTTATTTAGTACTGCCCTTCAGAGGTTACAGAAGATAGATGCATGTTTCTCAGAAGACAAAATAAGTTAAATTTATCCTGATCTTCAAATTCAATAAGTTTTCTTAATGCATGGTTTTTCCTTCTAGAGCATCAGTGAGCATTTGAACCTTCTGTAATAGTTGCATATGAGTCACTCAGCTGTCCTCAGTGTGAAAAGATGGATCTCAAAAAAACATTCAGTCACTTTTGGAAAAGGGTTCAAATGCAGAAGATGCTGGAAAACCAAAGAATGTGAGCTGGGGATTTTTCTGAAGAACAGCAGGCAGTTGAACTGTTCAGGACCAATGCAGGACTCATGAACAACTATCACATGTTAGTTATGTGATATGTAACTAAGGGTATGTCCATCCCTGTTCCTGGAGATCTACCTTCCTGAAAAGTTCAGCTCCAACCCTAATCAAACACGACTTAACCAGCTAATCAAGATCTTCAGGAGCACTTGATAATTACAGGCAGGTTTTCTGAAGCAGGGTTGGAACTGAACCCTTCAGGAAGGTAGATCTCCAGGAACAGGGTTGGTCTGTCTGTTGGGGTTTTCCTACCTCTACCACACCCCTTCCTGTCTCTGCTAGGCCTACCGGAGCATCCTTCCTCACAGCACTGGTATTGGAAAACCAGGGATCTCTGGCTGTACTGATTCCAGCAACATCCTAGATAATGAACAAAGTATAGGACGTAAAGATTACAGCAAAATATGTTCTCACCGACTGCTCTCAACATTGGAATACACATGAATACAAACAAATGATAATAGCACAAAAAGCCATCTTCAAGAAATGACTAAAAACACATCTTTATTTGACCTGCTACCTCTAGCACTTTCTATTCTATTTTAATTCTACTTAATCTATTTATCTTATTTTTTTTATATAAAAACACTAGCTTTCTACTTTTTCTATTCTATCTACTTGTTTTTCTTTGTGTATGTATATGTCTCTGTGTGTGTGTGTGTGTGTGTGTGTGTGTATGTATATATATATATATACATTTGTAAGTTGCTTTGGATAAAAGCGTCTGCTAAATGACTAAATGTAATGTAAATTTAAATTTTATGTTCACTTAGACTATAATTCAAATGAATGAGGTGAGGTTGTAAAAGGTTTTAGGTTTTAGGTGACTAACAGCTGCTGACTAATGGATCTCTATCTATCTATCTATCTATCTATCTATCTATCTATCTATCTATCTATCTATCTATCTATCTATCTATCTATCTATCAAATTCAAAAGTTTGTGTTATTGGCATGACTGTAAAAAATACAATATTGCCAAAGCTTAGAATATATATGGAGAGGTCATTCCATGAAATTGGTGCCTTTTACACTTGGAAAAATTTAAAAATAAAATGTTTAATCACCATTTTTTAAATATCCATAAAATGAAGACCCCTTAAAATGACAAGAAATTATATTGTGCCATCTCAGGCTATGTAATTTATTATTAAATTATGTCTATTTTTCTTCCTCATGCTTTGGTATTTTTGTCAACCCTGTTACCGACACAAGCATTACTATATACTAGTTTAATTAGAACTATGCGATAGTTTTTCACCTATATGAGAAGCAGTTTAGTCCCTCTTTGCACTGTGATTGTTTCAATTTTTTTCTTTTTTTTTTTTTAAATAGTTTTATATTTGTCATTCAGATGAACAAGAACATCCAAATTTTGGAGGGTGACCACATGCCAATTAAGATATATATTAATAATAATAATAATAATAATGATGATGATGATAATAATAATAATAATAATAATAATAATAATAATAATTATTATTATTATTATTATTATTATTATTATTATTATTATTATTATTATTTTTCAAAAGAGGTTAAAAAAGGGCTTTGTCCAAAATAACATATAGTTAAAGTTACAATGGAAAAACCTGGATGGTTGGATCAAATATATTTTTATGAAATTGATGACAGAAACAGGATTGACAGAGTAACAGGGATGACAGGACACACATTCTTCACCACACTACACATATTTGTTTACATTACTGTAAAGATTTACCATTTTAAATTGCATTATATTGTTTTGCACTTACTTGGCATAGTTGTATGACAACCGTAAACAGTCAGTTCTTCAGGTTAAGTCAGTTCATTGTTGATTTAGAACTTTACATTTCTAAGAGATCTAATGTCTCAAGGGTATTGTAATTAGATAATGTGTTCCATCTGTTTGTCTGTGTCCTCTAACAGAACTCAAAATATACTGGTCTGGTTCAATTATTAGGCAAGGAAGATGATCAGATCTTGGTCTTTCTGTGATAATTTGAAATCAGACCAAGATCTCGATGGTGAAATTTGGTTTGACTTTCTTTGCTCAATAATACAGCCAGGGTGACTTTTAAAATGTTTGAATTTTACACAGACAATCTTCAAAAACAAGGTGACACCTTATCTATGTCATCCCTGCTACCCACAAGTCAAAACCTGTTACCCTTAAAAGTAACAGGACTGACAGTAATATGTATATATTAAAAATGTTTAATCAGTTGAGTTGTAATGAATAAATGTCAACAGATGACGTGTGTGTACAGTATCGCTAGGGGCCTTTCACACAGAATGCACTTATGTGTTGACAAAGTTGTGATTTAACTGATTAATCTGTGTGATTGTGACATACTCTGCTGCCAACGGTATGATGAAGCTGTGATTAAATGTTTTCTTTGGGCTGATACTCTTTGTTATTTCCCGTGCCCTGCCCAAACACCACAGAAAACCAGATATACAAACTTTCACTAAACGTGTGTTGGAGAAATTATATCATAAGTAATTAATCATGCTCACGTGTGGTTGTTATAGTGACTTTAGGAGTGACTTGTGTTTGGTCTGCATGAGTTTGCTCGTATCATTAACACACAATGCTGAATCCCTCTATAACTTCATCCAATGATGTTGGTGCACTATTATGAAAATGAATGGTTCATAAATTCAGTTTTATATTTAGTATTTTTATTTCATTTTGATAAAAACTGTCTTACTGTCACCCTTGCCTTCTCAGAGAAAAGGTGTGTAGGTGTAGGTAGGTATTGACCAGGCTAATCTGTGTGTCATCTTCATTCACATTCACCCTTGGATTACACTTACACTGCATGCATTAAATATCAGAATGCTAAACATCCTGTTAAACCAGTTCTCACGCAATCTTCGCAGAAGCTCTACCCCTACATAAAATGCTAAAAGCTAGAAACTTCAGTTCAGTGCTAAATTGAACGCTGAGTGAGTCGCACTGATCACCGCTCAATCCCTCACATGGTATTTTTAGAGTGGAGACAGACATAAACAGGACTGACACCCTTACAAACGGCTAAGGACAGCAAACAAGTAAGAAAAACTCTTCATTGTTATATTAAAGGAACTCATCTGAAAGGATTCCTGATTAAAACCAGACAGAACTTCAGAAACTTGAAATATAACATAAGTAGTTTCCATCATAAGATCATTATACTGTGTTTGCATTAGCACTACAATGGTATTTTGCTGGAAACTGTAGTTAACAGTGTCAATTTTTGTAAAATAAAAATAAAAAAAATAAACTAAAAAACAATTATGCACAATTAACCCAGATTATGAGTATCTGTAAACTAACTGTAAACGGTCACTTATGCTAAACAAGGCTGCATTCATTTGATTAAAAATAGAGTAAAATACAGTAAAATGCAGTAAAAATAAAATACAGTAAAATTTTTATATTGTGAAATGTTTTACAATTTAAAGTCACTTTTTTTCTATTTCAATACATTTTAAGATAATGTAAATTTTTTATATTAATAATAATATTTTAGTGAAAATGTAGGTTTTTTTCAGGATTCTTTGATGAATATAAAATTGAACAACATTTATTTGAAATATAAATCTTTTGAAACATTATAAACCTTTCGCTGAATAAAATAATTTATTTCTACAAAAAAAAAAAAAAAATAATCTTATACTATAAAGATTTAAACAGTATATTGACTAATTTGAACGTATATTGAACGTATATTGTTTTGAGTTAAAATAATTATGTAAGTAGAAACTGTGTCCAGGAAATCAACGTTTGAATATTAATCAACTGATCTGAGTTTAATTTGCAATTATAACCGGCTGACTGTACATTATTATTACACCATGCTCACAAAATAAATGAATACATGAATGTGAAAAGTGATTACATCAAAAGTATTTAGTAATTGTTGAATAGTGAAAAAAGGGGGGGGGGGAGTATTTTGGGGTTAAAAAAGAAAACATGATCAGTTGGAGGGGCTGAAGTTCCTCCGTGAAAAAAAAAAAGAAAATAAAAAAAAACGGTTGTTGAAGTGTATTTCAAACAAGAATAGACTTAAATGTTGCTCAAAATATCATGTTATACCACAAACAATTGAGTCAGAAGGAACAATATTGGAAAAGAACAGAGAAATTCGTATTTAAGATTGTGGGTTTGTCTAAAACCTTCGGAAATGCCCAGTTTTCCGTTTTATTTCCCAGTATGCCTGCAGAAACATTATCAATCAGAAACCGCTCTGCCATTGGCCGCTTTCCGTCCAGTACTCTTACACTGGAGGATCCAGACAAGGTGAAGCTAGAGAAGCCAGACACAAAGTGGACATGTAGCACATGGTTTCGACAGTGCTGCCAGCGCTGCTGCTGCCGCAAAAAACCTGATGTAGACCCCAAAGATCCCACGAATAATGGAGACAGCATTGGGATGACAGGCACAGGTAACCTAACCACACATGCAGTGCACTGGGCAGAGAGTGATTTGGTTCCAAAAAATAACTCTTGAATAAATATTATATATGTACCTACTAATGAACATTCTGTCATCATTCACTTACCATGGAGCACAAAGGAAGATATTTATAATAACATTGTATGGACAACATCCTTTTGTGTTCTATAGAAGTAAGACAGCCAAATGATAACAGAATTCTCAATTCTGTATATAAATATAAAACACGTAACATCAAAACTTGTTCTCTCTCTCTCTCTCTCTCTCTCTCTCTCTCTCTCTCTCTCTCTATCAGATACTCTACTGGAGGTACGTTCCATAGACCTTCTCAAATCCACCAAAGAACAGAACCGTCTGGAGCATCATACGGATCGCTATCACAGCGAACACCTCATCATCCGCAGAGGCCAGACCTTCCAGATGCTGATTGAGCTCTCACGGGCTTTCAACTCAAAGACAGATAAACTTAAACTAGATCTGAAACTAGGTGAGTTTTGCCTCCTTACTACTAGCCTAAGCATGCTCACCTTGAATCTGTGTGTTGTTTGTGTATATGTGCACAATAACATCACTTGCAATCATTCTTCTTGTTTAAACTAAAAATTTAATTGATTAACATGCACTATCATTCGAATCTTTGGGGTTAGTTTTATTTTATTTATTTTATTATATTTTATTAAATTTTTTAAAGCTTTTATTCAGCAAGGACACAGTAAATTGATTCAAAATGGAAGTAAATACTTTTACATTGTTTCCAAATAAAAGCACTGATTTCACAAAAATATTAAGCAACATGACTGTTTTCATCATTGATAATAAGAATAAATAAAGACTGGAGTGATGATGCTGAAAATTCAGCTTTGCATCACAGGAATAAATGACACTTTAACATATATTCAAACAGAAAACAATTATTATAAATCACAATAATAGTTCACAAGATCAAATAAATGCAGCCTTTGTGAGGATAAGAGAGTTCTTTCAGAAACATAAAAAAAAAAAAAATATGTACTTACCCCAAACTTTTGAACAATTGTGTATACATCATGTCTATGGATATGGTCAATTTAACTAATTTTGAATTTGTCACTAAATATGTTTATGTGCCACTATATATTTTTTTTTTTCAGGTAATCTCCCAGATGTCTCCAAAGGCACACATGTGATTGTTCCTTTGGTTGAAGATCTGCAGGATGACTGCTGGGAGGCCAAGGTGGTGGAGCAGAAAGGCAACAAAATAAAACTCTCTGTCAACTCCCCACCAACTGCTGCTATTGGCAAATACAAGTTCTGTGTTGCAACATCTTCCCCGACGGGCGAGGCCATGTCCCCGTACAGTCCCGACAACGACATCTACATGCTTTTCAACCCCTGGTGCGAAGGTATAAACAAGGGTGGGGTGAGAGAGAGAATGACAACATCAAGACATAATTACAAAAAAAATAGCTGTAGTGTGATATTATCTGGCACATTCCATGTGTACAGTCCCCTTTAGTGACAAATCTAACTGTAAATCTATTAGATATGTTAGACATTAGATATCTTTCATCTAACATTAAATGAATCTAACTTGAAAAGTAGAATGTTTTAAAAACATCAAATGTCTTTATCCTGCCTAAAAATTTGAATTTTTAGGCAGATCTTGACAATTGCAGTTGTCTCCATTAATGTTATAATGTTTACATGATCTATTAAACTGATATTCAATTTATTTAACTTTTTATAATTACCACTAGCATAATATGTTGCTGTCTCCCTCATTTTGCTCACTCCGTAACGTATGATTACAAAAACGTGAGCAGTCTTTTAAATTGTGACATCCATTATTTGGACAAAAATGACTTGGACTAATAAATAAAGTGAATGCAAGTAAAAGTTTCAGGGCCTGTTTTGTCCTGTTTTTGGACCTCCTTTTTATTGTTATTTCCTTTCATCACACTCTAAAGAATTCATTCCGAGACGCTGAATCATCCCGTTTCTCTTTCTCTCCTAGATGACTCTGTGTACATGGACAATGAGGAAGAGCGGAAAGAGTATGTTTTAAATGACATGGGTCTAATCTATTATGGAACGGACAGCCAGATCGGAGACAGGCCGTGGAATTTTGGCCAGGTCTGAGCAATCGATCCATATACATCTAGTGTTTTAATAAAAGATAAAGTGACTAGTTAAATAGATTCCTTCTTAACTTCAACATATGGCAGAAAATCAGATTTCAAATCTCCAGATTAAATGAACTGAAAGATTTGCTCCTTCCTTGTGTTATAGTTTGATAAGGGCATTCTTCCTGCATGTCTGTTTTTGCTGGAGCGCAGTGGAGCCCCAGCTTCAGGATGTGGAGATCCTATCAATGTGGTCAGGCTTTTGTCTGCAATGGTGAGTTTGAATGCTCCTATTAAAGGAGTCATAACATTATTATCTTCCACTGGGGTCCACTTATAATGACACATTAATATCTAATTAATATCCATTTCATTTGTGAAACTCTAAATGGTGCCATTACCTGCAGTTAACATCATTTACTTTATAGCACAACTGTGCTTGCTTGCTCAGTATTTAAATAGTCTGGTTCAGTGTGTTCACTGTAAGCTGGACCTGCTGTGCAGTGTAGAGTTTCTCTGAAAACCCTCTACCTCCCCCAGCTCCACCTGTCTACACCTGTTACGGGATTTATGTATGCATATTCATGCAGCGGCAGCACATCCCAGGCTATATACTGCAAGCCTTAGTGCTAAAAGGGAAAAAATGCACATTCTGTCATTAATTACTCACCCTCATGTCATTCCAAACCTGTAAGGCCTTCGTTCATCTTCGGAACATGAAATTAAGATATTTCTGATGAAATCTGAGAGCTTTCGGACCCTGCATAGGCAGCAACACAACTGACATGCTCAAGGCCCAAAAAGGTAGAAAGGGCATCATTAAATTAGCCCATGAGACATCTGTGGTTCAACTGTAATGTTATGAAGCTACGAGAATATACGTTGTGGTACTCTCGTGAATGTGCATCAAAGACTGACACAGAAAAGAAGAAATTATTTTTGTACAAAACGTATTATCGTAGCTTCATAACATTACTGTTTAGCCACATGTCATATGGACTATTTTAACAATGGCTTTACTAATTTTCTGGGCCATAAAATGTTTCAGTTGTGTTGCTGTCTATGCAGGGTCAGAAAGCTCTTGGACTTCATCAAAAATATCTTCATTGGTGTTCCAAAGATGAACCTTACAGGTTTGGAATGACATGAGGGTGAGTAAGATTTTTTTATATTATTATTATTTTATTTATTTATTTATTTATTTTTTTTTGGGGGGGGGGGGAGGTGAACTATCCCTATCCATTAACATGCTCAAAATATGAGTTGTCTATGATTGAAATAAATGTAAACATAAACATTGATAGCTTGTTCCAATCCTTTAATTGTTATTAATTGCTAATATTAACAAACAAATTTCTTCTAAAGAGGGAAAAATGCAGATATGTTTGATAATTTGAACAATGTTTTATTTCAGTCATGACAACTCTTGAAATAGATTTTGTTATAAGAATGGAGTCGGTCAGTCCTGCTGAAATATACTCAGAATTAAGGAGGTCACAATTAAGGATATACAATAGAGAATTATATCAACCTTTCTTTTTGCAATTTTTCAATTTGCAATGTTCTTTTAAACCTCAGACTCAAACTTCCACACCATTTTGTTCATTCTTAAAGTGAACTTTTGACAGTTTGGTGATTAGATTGGTTTTGTACCATGGCCTTGAACTGATCGTAATGCCTCCGTTGTGTGATATCTACATGTGCAACCAGCTTTACAGGGATTAGGACACATGCTGCATAATAAAACTTTCCAAAAGATCATTTATTAGCATCTATAGTTCCATAAAGAAACTTAAACATCGGTTTAACCTTTGCAGTGCACAAAAGAATCTTTGTAGTGGAAAAAGATTCTTTAAATTATTAAAAAGGTATTTATTTATTTATTGCACTCTTTTAGGAACAGTTCACTGAAAGGGGTTCTTCTATGGCATCACAAAAAAAAAAAAAAAAAAAAAAACCCTTTTTGGAACATTTATTTTTAATGTAGTACATCTAGACATGTGGTGCTGGGGAGGAGGAGGGCTAAAGAAAATTATCATGGCACACAGCAGGAAATAGATAGAAAAGAGAGACTGATTGACTGCTGTCAGCTTGAAAGAACTCAAAAAGTGTTTCATTACTGAACTATGCAAAAATGCAACCACTTAAAAATATCTGAATGCAACAGAAGAATAACTTTTGTCCTACGTCTGACAGATTAACTCTCCTGATGACAGCGGTGTGTTGGTAGGCAACTGGTCGGGTAAGTATGATGATGGCACGGCTCCCACATTCTGGAGCGGTAGCAGTGACATTCTGAGACAGTACTATGAAAATGGAGGAACACCGGTTAGATACGGACAGTGTTGGGTCTTCTCTGGGGTCACCACCTCAGGTATGAATATGTGTTTGAGAATGAGTAAGAAAACATCCATTTGACTTGAGCATAACACTTAAGTCTATTTCCTATTTTCAGTAATGAGATGTTTAGGGATTCCAACCCGGAGCGTTACAAATTTCGAGTCTGCTCATGACACAGATGTTTCCTTGACAACAGACGTGTATTTAGACGAGAACTATGAGCCGATTGAGGAGTACAATCAAGATTCTGTCTGGTTAGTTAAAAATTGATTCACAAAACTGTCTCAAACTTTGAAGAGTACACTATAATTGCACAAATCTGAAAGTGCATATCAGAAAATGGCATTAAACATACAAATGTCCCTGTCTACAGGAACTTCCATGTGTGGAATGACTGCTGGATGGCCCGTCCAGACCTACCCGCAGGTATGGGGGGGTGGCAAGTAGTAGATGCCACCCCCCAGGAGACCAGTCAGGGTGTTTTCCGCTGCGGTCCCGCTTCTGTTGCTGCTGTCCGGAATGGACAGGTTTACCTCAAGCATGACACACCATTTGTATTTGCAGAGGTATACCTAAACCTCTATAACTTTTAGTTAGTTTTTTAAATGAGGCCCAAAGAGACTTGTAGGTACTAAATATTTTGCTCTATTTATTCAGTGAACAGTGATAAAGTGTACTGGCAGCGAACTGCTGATGGTACCTTTACTCCTGTCCACATTAAGAAGAACGCAATAGGTCACTGCATCAGCACTAAAGCTGTTGGCTCTGATGAACGTGAGGACATCACACACCTCTACAAACACGCAGAAGGTAAAAAAAAAAAAATATATATAATTACAATTAAATTGAAAAGCTACCTGAAAAACGATGTATTCCGGACAAAAGGGCGATCACACCAAATGTTGAAAGCATCCTCACTTTTACTTTTACAGTTTTTAAGTGCCAAAAACTTTTAACAGTACTGTAGCTTTGCGGGTAGGTTTCTTCAGGAGTCTTGGAGATGTTGCCACAGTTCTTCTGGACTGAGTCCAGATTCTTCGTTTTTTAAATAAATAAATCTGGACAAACATGAGTGTCACGTCACTATTCCATACATTTGCTGTCCCTCTCATTAGATTCAGAGGAAGAGCGCATTGCTGTGGAGACTGCCTGTCAGTATGGCTCTAAAGCAGGGCTCTACAACATCTCCAGTGCTAACGATGTCACCATCCAGATCACCATGGATGAAGAAGAACCTCAGCTTGGTGCAGATGCTAAACTGCTCATCACCGTAAAGAACACAAGCTCAGAACTGCGCACTTTCTCCATCCATGGCCAGGCTACCGTTATGTACTATACTGGGGTGTATAAAGCTACAGTGAAGAAAGACCAGGTACCTGTTGAACTCCAACCCAATGAAGGTGAGAGAACTCAGGCAATAATATCGCTTTTAATTCATATTGGATTACTGTTGCCAGTTAGAGATTTTTTCCTCTCTTACTCATAGTTGAGACTGTGGAGTGGTGTCTGCTCTATGATGATTATAAAGACCAGCTGGTGGACCAGGCCATGCTGATGCTCACACTCACTGGACGTGTCACTGAGACCAAACAGGTTCTGGCCACCCAGTTTCGGTTCAGACTGCGCACACCAGACCTAGTCATCACAGTGAGTTTAAAACACTTCTCTGTTTTAAACTCAAAATGTTCCATGTGTATGCATGGTGGTTGATATGTATGGTAAATTAATTGAACTTTTTGGGTGAATTCGTTTAATGAGATCAACTTTGAAATCTCACTTACATCTCTTGTTGTAAATGTGTGCTTGTTTACCTCCCAGCCTGAAGGGGACGCTGTAGTTGGCAAAGAAATGAAGGCTACGGTTGTTTTCCGGAATCCACTTAAGATCACACTGAAGAATGTGAAGTTTCGCTTTGAAGGACTGGGACTGCAGAGTGTCAGGGAGGTTTCCTACGGGTAAGACGGTCATGGTGAACTTAAATAATGAAACTGTGAGCTGTTGTCTTCACTACGGTCTATGATGGTCCATAAGATGTTTTAATGTCTCTAACACATTCATAGGATAAATAATAAAATACAAAGAGTAACTGGTGTAAAATATTATTACAATTTTAAAAAAAAAGGTTCTATTTGAATATATTCTAATATGTAATTTATTCCTGTGATGTAAAGCTGATGATTTGCCGCTCAAGAAACATTTCAGTTATTTAATTATCATAAAATTCAACAACAACAATAATAATAATTATTATTTTACAGTTGTTATTATTTATGATTTATTATTATTTGTATTACTATTCAGTTATCATCAATGTTGAAAACAGTTGCACTGCTTCATATTTTTGTGAAAACCATGATACTTTGATATTTTGTGATAAACAGCAAGTTCAAAAAACAGCATTTATTTGAAGTGGATTGAAATGCATTTGAAATCATTTAATATGACATTGCTGAATAAAATATATTATTAAAATATTAATTTCATAAATTAATTTTAGTTAATTAATAAAAAAAAAATCTCACTGACCCCAAAACATTAACTGAACGTTAATGTTAAAAAACAAAAAAGTTTATTTAAACATTATTTTAAAAAAAAAAAACTATATATATATAATATATATATATATATATATATATATATACAAAAGGTATGAATGTAACACATTTTGTTAACCCATTTACAGCCATAATAACTCAATATAACAGTATAATATTCATGCAAATATATATTTTTGTGTATGAAATTTCACCAAAACATGGCAACATGATTTCTCTTTCTCTCTCTCTCTTGTTCTTTTTCTCAGAAATATCGAAAGTTTGGCCACGATGACACTGACAGAGAAGTTTATTCCTTTGAAGGCCGGCCCACAGAAACTTCTAGTGTCACTCGACTGCAGTCAGCTACGTCAGGTGCACGGAGTCGCCAACATCACTGTCAAAGCACCGTGAGACATCTCTTCAGGAGGAGAAAGATCCACTGCACTGGACCTTCAGTGCCTATGCACTTCATTAAGACAATCTCTAGAGGGTTTTTTTTATTCTAGCAAACAGCTTGAGAATATCTTTTGGAACACATTCTCAAATGCACCTGCATTTTTGCACATTGTAGTACAATAACCACTTGTGGACATTTTAAATAGGTTAATTTAACAATTTAAGATATAAATTATTTTTGTCACATGAACCAAAATGTCTGTATGAACTTTTGTTGCTTTAAAATGTTGTTTTTTATGTTGAATTTATACATTTTTCTCTTGGAATATAATTTTCCAGATATTTCTGATTATTCATAAATATTTAAGTCATAACAACCATGCTGTTTGTGTTCTTAGTTAATAATCTGACATCTGACAAAGAGCCAAAGGATTATTTTGCATCTAAAACATTCAAAAGCATTTCCAAATCATATTCTAAGCTATATGTTTTGTCAACCATGTCTGATTTTTGAGGCATGTAAATATAATACTTTTATATATAGAAAAATATTTAGATCTATTAGTTTCATAGGTATTAGCTTACATTTCATAGGATTTGCTGGAGGATATAAAAAATGGTCAAAATGTTAGCAGTAAGTGGTTAAGGCTAGAAGAGATACAGCTGTGGATACTGGACATGCATCAGTTAGCTTAATTTTTGTCACACTGTACAACAATAAGTACTGTTTTTGCATTATTGTAAGGGGTAGGTGTAAACGTACAGGTGTAAAACACAATCTAATAGGTAGAAAATTACATTTATTGTTAGCTTCCGGTTTTAGCTGTATCCCTTCTAGCCACAACCGCAGTAAGGATTTTGAACAGCTGGTAAAGACATGACAGGTACAAGAAAAAAAAAGTACACATACCCTTACGAAAAAGAAGTTTATACAAGTGTGCTATTAGTATACTTCTTTTAAACTAAAAATAGGAAAGCATGCTTTTAGTTTACTTTTTATGTACTTCTCAGAAATGGGCTTTATGTACTCCTCAGAAATATACTTAAAATGACATTTAAGTATACTTATACTTACAAAGTCTAAATATATTTGAGCTATACTTGTGCTCCTTGTGCTCAAAGAGTTTTCTTTGTTATATTGTAGAGGGCGCTAGTACACATCTTTACAGAATTTCCAAAAAACACAAGTGAAGAAGAAAAATAAGCAACAGATACTAACACATGTAATCTAACTCGATCATCTGACATGAAACAGCTTTAAAACTGTAACGTTACGGAATAAAATGTCGACCGAGGTAATAATATTACAGTCAAGCTTTGGGGTATTGATCAACTCCATCTATGTTTTGATTATCATTCTGAATCCAATTCATAGTTCTAGTCTTTTTTTAGCTTTTTGTTCAAAATGTTATTTCTTTATTTTTTTTTTTAAAAAAACTTACCCACATTAAAGTGTTTTTAAAAAAAAGAAAAAAAAAGAATGCATGAAGCTAGAATAAAATGTTTTTGTTTACAAGCATATACCCTGTTCTTTCTTTGGATGTTTTGTATGTTCAGATATTCATATAACAAAATATATACAAATTAAAACCTAAATAGGGACATGGTGGTATACCTAAAGTATGATGTAAAGTTAACTTAAAGAAAACTTATGAGTACTAAACTACTAAACTAGTAGTTTACTGAGACTATACTTCAAAGTGTACAAAGTATTTAATTAGTAAACTCTCAGTATATTATATAAGTTAAATTAAGTTAAATTATAAGTTAACTTTTACTATAATGCAGTACAAATTACAAACATAGAGGAAAACTAGTTGTTTACTCAAAGTTTGCTACTGTTATACTTAAAGTATACTTAAAAGTATACTTTTATATACTAGAAAGTGGGCCAATTTAGTCCCAAGAAGTATTGAAACAGTACACTTACAAGTACTAGAACACTGATATTTGTATACTTGCTACATAAAGTATACTTAAAGATATACTTGAACTTTACTTGAGTATACTTAATAAAATGAACTTGAAGTATACTACTTGAAGTATACTACACAAGAGACAGGGATACTGGGGGAAATGAAGAAAAGGAAAACACTTTACAGCTTTTTCTGTGATGGCCATGGTTTCAGAAATTGCTGTGGGTGTATAGGATGGCCTGGATGAGTTTTTGCTTAGGGCCCCCAGATGTCTAGGACTGGAATATAACACCCCGCCCAAACAGGATGAGCAGCATTACTGAATGACAGTCGAAACCGACTCCAATTCAACAGTAAAAATTCCATATATTTTCACCTAGATTTGCCACCAGATCACAAAAAAAAGTGAAGGAGCATTTATTCATAGGAGTGTTGTATTAGTTTGTAGAAGACTAAATTCAGGATGCACAGAATGTGCTATTTACAGTCAAGCGTATTCAGTTGAGCCCTCCCATCTCTGCTAAAGAAACAAGAATTGCCCTCCCTATCATCCCTTTCTCTCTCTGAAACCTGCACTGCACCTGTTGTCCTGCCCTACACTAAAGTCAATGTTACAGATGAATATGGCATATATTAAATGGATCTTGAAGCTGTTGACCATTGTTTAGTATTGAATTGCATGGTTTTGTTCTACTATGGGGAGCGTAACATCTCTGGGTAAGGAAGAGATTTGATCATATTTTTATTACTAACGGTAGTTTCTATTTATATAGACATGTATATTTCATTATGTACAGCAGCTGAGTTAATTACATAATATGCTTATACTCTATGATTGCAATGGATAAAGAAAATGCTGATATATATATAAACCAGTCATAAGGGTCCATTGATTTTTAAATTGAGATTTCTTCAATTACCATCATATTCCTTATGTTATCTCTCAGATGAGCAACTACTAATGTGGTAAATAATAATTGAATATAAGTTTTATATATTTGTGTGTCACAGCAGATGTGTAGTCTACTTGTAATTGTTCTAATGTTGATGAATCCAGATTATTTATAGTGAGGTGGTAACTAACACTACACACTATAATACATGCTCTCCATATCTTTAAAAATGTGGTCTTTTCCTATAGAGATAAATGTATATTTTTGCCCGGAAAATTACACTGAAATATAGCTAATACTCGGTGCAGTGTCAAATAAACCCACTCTTTCATTTATGTTTTGTTTATCTGTATGTGTGAGATGTATTTCTTCTTCTATATGCAGACTATCTAACTGCATATACATTGTTCATAGCATTATTCAAAATCTTTTTCATTAATTATGTTTTATTATACTCACATCTGGTCATATAATTAGAATATCAAAAAGTTGATTTATTTCACTAATTCCATTCAAAAAGTGAAACTTGTATATTATATTCATTCATTACACACAGACTGATATATTTCAAATGTTTATTTCTTTTAATTTTGATTATAACTGACAACTAAGGAAAATCCCAAATTCATTATCTCAGAAAATTAGAATATTGTGAAAAGGTTCAATATTTAAGACACCTGGTGCCACACTCTAATCAGTTAATTAACTCAAAACACCTGCAGAGCCTTTAAATAGTCTCTCAGTCTAGTTCTGTAGGCTACACAATCATGGGGAAGACTGCTGAATTGACAGTTGTCCAAAAGACAACCATTGACACCTTGCACAAGGAGGGCAAGACACAAAAGTTCATTGCAAAAGAGGCTGGCTGTTCACAGAGCTCTGTGTCCAAGCTCATTAATAGAGAGGCGAAGGGAAGAAAAAGATGTGGTAGAAAAAAGTGTACAAGCAATAGGGATAACCGCACCCTGGAGAGGATTGTGAAACAAGACCCATTCAAAAATGTGGGGGAGACTCACAAAGAGTAGACTGCAGCTAGAGTCGGTGCTTCAAGAACCACTACACACAGACGTATGCAAGACATGGGTTTCAGCTGTCGCATTCCTTGTGTCAAGCCACTCTTGAACAACAGACAGCGTCAGAAGCGTCTCGCTTCAAAAAGGACTGGACTGCTGCTGAGTGGTCCAAAGTTGTGTTCTCTGATGAAAGTAAATATTGCATTTCCTTTGGATATCAGGGTCCCAGAGTCCGGAGGAAGAGAGGAGAGGCACACAATCCACGTTGCTTGAGGTCCAGTGTAAAGTTTCCACAGTCAGTGATGGTTTGGGGTGCCATGTCTCCTGCTGGTGTTGGTCCACTGTGTTTTCTGAGGTCCAAGGTCAACGCAGCCGTATACCAGGGAGTTTTAGAGCACTTCATGCTTCCTGCTGCTGACCAACTTTATGGAGATGCAGGTTTAATTTTCCAACAGGACCTGACACCTGCACACAGTGCCAAAGCTACCAGTACCTGGTTTAAGGACCATGATATCCCTGTTCTTAATTGGCCAGCAAACTCGCCTGACCTTAACCCCATTAGAAAATCTGTGGGGATGTTGTGAAGAGGAAGATGCGATATGCCAGACCCCAAAGTGCCCACAGACTGATCGACTGCCACCATGCGACTCCACGCCGCATTGCTGCAGTAATTCAGGCAAAAGGAGCCCAAACTAAGTATTGAGTGCTGTACATGCTCATACTTTTCATTTTCATACTTTTCAGTTGGCCAAGATTTCTAAAAATCCTTTCTTTGTATTGGTCTTAAGTAATATTCTAATTTTCTGAGATACTGAATTCGGGATTTTCCTTGGTTGTTAGTTATAATCATCAAAATTAAAAGAAATAAACATTTGAAATATATCAGTCTGTGTGTAATGAATGAATATAACATACAGGTTTCACTTTTTGAAAGGAATTAGTGAAATAAATCAACTTTTTGATGATATTCTAATTATATGACCAGCACCTGTACACATAAATTGTTTTAAATGAAAATTCACTAATAATAATACACATGCGTTGCTTTTATTAGCTTGTTTTCAGTTGATTGATGCTTTCAATAATTCAGTGTGTGGTTGGTGTTTTGAATAAATGATAGAAGACAAAAAAATAACTTTCCTTTTTTAAATATTATTTCTGTGTATCTCTGCTATCTTTAGCTTTATACTGCATGCATTTAAGCGATTCAGATTACAGATATGTATTTAAGATGTTTTAAGCTGTAAAATAATATAAATAAATACAAGTGTTTTTTAAGCCTGAGTCTAATACTGTGCTGTAATATTCAGTACTGCCACCTCGAATTATGGTGCATAAATGGGAAATTTATATGTGAGTGATTTGCAGCGTATCTCATTATCAGAAAGTCAAATATGACTATAGATTTACAGCATTGTTAGTTCTCACGCACACACATATGTGTGTGGAAACAGCTGGATTAACGTTCCATCATGCTGTTGTGAACCACTGAACATTCCATGATGTCACAATGAACACTGCCTGCGCATTCAGACACAGTTCATTCATTTGATTCAGCTGTTTTTCAGATTACTGACAAACGATAACAACAAAGTTATGGGAATAATGGGAATTTTGCGCAAACTAATGTCAATGTGCTGCTGGGTAAGTAGCCCACCTGACCTAAATCACCAAGTGTTACACTGACAACTGACAGTTAATCTTCATAATTAACTGAATTTCATAAATAAATATCCACGTCACGTTTCAGGTTAAAAAAGAAATACATTTTTTTTTTGCCTATTTTTAAGATTTTTGTTTTGACATTTCCATTACTGTAACACTTGTATGGACATTATCCTACACAGACATATATATATACATATATATATATATATATATATATATATATATATATATATATATATATATATATATATATATATATATATATATTTTTTTTTAGCTTAGCCATAATTCCTAAGAAACAAATACTGCAAAGACATATAAATACCCTATAATGAAAATGTTTTTCATTATATTAATACAAAAACAAAAAGTACTGAAAATGACTTTGACAGACGCAAAACAAAATCTTCATGGTCCTAAACACAGACCTCCTTTTAATTTTTCATTCTTTTCTTCTTATTTTATTTCTATTGTTTTAAGGGTGAAATATGACAGTTATTTATTTCTTTATCTATCACATACCAAGCCTAAGTTTTAACTACTGTCACTTCTTTGCAGACTGAAAGTGATGATTCAGTCCATGCACTAGTATCAGACCGCTTTATGACCACATCACTCGAGGTGAAGTGTGTATTTGGCGTCCCCCTCGTTTTTCTGAAGAAGCGGGGACATATGCGGCAGGGCGTCCCTGTGGTGCTCCTACAGATGGTGGAGTTTTTGGAACAATATGGTAAGAGAAGCATATGTGTTCTTGAGAGTAGTTAGCTGAATTGTGAAATATATGCTGGGATTATTTGTACCATTTGAATTTGTGCGTGTGTGTGTGTGTTTAGGCCTCCACCAGAGGGGATTATTCTGTGCCAGTGGATCAGAGGCACGATGCGATGAGTTGAAGAAAAGTCTGAATGGTGGTGAGTTTCAGGGTTTTCGCAGCGATGATGTCCATGCTGTGGCCTCTCTGCTGGTTCTCTTCCTGAGAGAACTGCCTAATGGACTCATCCCATGGTGGAGTGCCAAATGGCTCTTGAGTGTCTATACAAGTACGTTCACACTCCAGAGTATCTCTGTCTGCCTACACCTCAAAAACTCCAAAACGGACTGAACGTGTTTTGATTCCTACTCTATCACGCAGAAACCAAAGGCAAGGTTTTGGACCTCAAGCGTGCGAAGAAGGTCCTGGAAAGTTTTGCACCCGAAATCTTCAACATCCTGTGCTTGCTTATTCACTTCCTGTCTCGTGTAGCTGCTTGTAGTCATATCAACCACATGACTTCGGCACACTTGTCTGACATTTTTGGACCCTGCATCTTTGCGTGAGTATTTGTGTGTTTATATTATTTGTGAAGCTTCTTGTGCTAATCATTTGTTTTGAACCAGTGGTTCGGAGCGAGTATCAAACTGCCAAAGTCTTGGGATTTCTTAGACTGCAATGAATTCATTGACTCAGTATACTCCTCTAGGTATGGGTCCATCAAGTTCAGGCACTAACAGAGAATCATCCTTAGGGTAGTTGATACACAAGAAATTGCTTCATTTCTACAATGTTTCATAATGTCAGTGGTTTGATGCTAGTGGTCAATCTCTGAATGAACCAGTGGTTTTTACCTGATCTCAGATCAGCGTTATAAATCTGTAGACATTTTCAATGACACATTTCAGGAAGAGCTGCTTATTGACCAAAATAAGCCCTAAAATGTAATAAAACAACACATTTTATACAGACAGCTCATATTTAGTGGTACTCGATTATTGGAAAATTGCATTTAATAGATTCCACGTTGAATAAAACATTTGCAGTTGGTTTGTAAAAGGTGTTTTTATGCATGTTTGGCCTGGGTTTTCATTGCATTTACACAGTTCTGACCAGCATGTGGCGTTCTGAGCACTTTGAAACAGTGATTCATTTTGGAAAGCATTCGTTTCAGTTGATTCAAAGTTTTGAAATGCTTCATTTCTCCCATCACTGGAAGCCTATGCTCTTTTGTATCTGTCAGTCAACTGAAGAAGAAGATAACATGTTTTGTTAATACACAAGTCAAGCATAAACTAGCCTTTTCAAATACCCTGAATAGCTCTTGTGAAAATCCACCTTCAACGTGTTTATTGGCTGTGTTTGCAGTGTTTGTGACAGCCGCATCAAACAAGTGGAAGAACAGCTGTGTATCTATCTTACACAGCAGCTAATAGACAATGTCACGTTCCTGCTTCCGAACACCTACCCTCCCAAACACACCAGCACCACGCTGTCCACCGGTGACTGTCCTCCTGCTTCTCTGAGTGTGGGAGCAGCACACAGGACACTGTTATCTGGCTTCTACTACAGCTGTCTCTCCGTCATCCGGTGAAAGACCTACTTCAGAAGGACATTCAATGCATGACTCAACAACAAACCAGAAGCGCAGAAAAATGACCTCCAGGACATAACAAAAATAAACAAGTGAATAAAATAACATCTGTAGCCTACAATGATTAATAGATTATTATGGATACTGTCCTGTAATCCAACACAGGGACATTAGTCACAATCAGGCAATGCTCTTGAAATTGAATGTTGAAGACGAGTGAATTGGTACACAAGTCATATTGATGACTGTAGTGTTGTTGTTGTTGTTATTAGTATTATTAGTATTATTTATTATTGAATCTATCCCCACCAACCCTATTTCCTGTCATACAAATGAACATCCACCCCACAGACTCTATATAAAATGATTTAGAAATCATTAGTCATCAGTGTGAAACTGTGATTGGTTCATCCGCTCTAGCGCTGAGAAAAGTAACAGATAACACGTGACCTCGCCGCTCGAAGTGCTTTTATGATCGAGCCACGTTTAGAAGTTCGTTTTTACCTGAATAATTACACAGAGGAAGCTTTAACAGTCATTTCACCGAAATAAGCAGTGTCTCTGCAGACATCAGGACACCTAGCGCCGCCGTGCCGCTACTACAGCCTCCAGCTTTTCTCAGAGCCGCGTCAGGAACGCTTTGTGAAGTGAACGCCAAGCTGCGTTCACACATGCGCAGAGAGGAAAGGCACTGCAGAACGGGCGTGGTTTGAATCGAATCTAAAAAAAACCGTACAATAACAACAGCCAAACCGTTCCAATATCAGCAACAGACGTAAATAACAATAAACGCTTTGCGGTAAACACTGCGCGAGTGACAGCGGCGGACCGAGCATGTCTGCACACGGTACAAGTGCGTCTCTTTATACACATCAAACCCTTCACATCATAACTGGCGCAAAGTCATACATCAAATTATGTGTTTTCGGTTAGGTCTTGATAATGTTCTCCTCGCTTTTTTAAAACAGAAGTAGCTTTAAGTTATACTCGCTGTGCGTTTATTCATCACACCGTTCACCGTTTACTGCGCAGCGAACGATCAAGAGAGAACGGAAAATGTCAGCTGTTTTGACGTAACGCTTTGCATTGTCTGTCAAACACCAAACCTCTTACAAATGACATTTGCATGCTACTAAAAGAGACTTAAACTATCACGTACACGTCTAAAATCAGGTCTGAGATAGTACCATAGTGAACTGATAGTAATGGTAAAGAAATCAGATGCAGATGCTGGTTATTTTTTTTAATACTGTGAAACTAAATGTTTGCCATGTTAATACCATAATGCATGGTAGTTAGTATTGCATGGTGTTACTCCAATGTACTTCCAAAATAACAGTATAAACTTACTGTATTTAAGTACAACGCTACTGCAAATAATAAGAAGATACTGCCATGGTACATGTCCAGACACTTTTTTTATTTGAGCTAATATTGCCTCAACACCATTTGGGTATGTCACTCATAAGATTGTAAAACAGGTAAAGTCACTATGAATACACAATTTACACTACACTAGGAATAGAAAGTTCAAAATAGCTGAATTTATTTGAAATCTTTTGTAAAGTTGTCTATACAGTCACTTTTTGAATATTAATTTATCTATCTATCTGGATGATGGATGGATAGCTCTACACCTCAGTTTGTGTGTAATTATCAAAATTAAACTTTAACTTCAGTTTTGGCACAGTAAAATAATCCACACACACCCGTGGTTTCTGCCTCCAGTGAACAGGGAGAGAAGTGTTTTGTGCGGTTTGAAGGCTGAGGCAGAAGAGGACGGTATAGAGAGCACAGCGCTGATGAGATCCAGAGGCCCCAGTCCCCTCAGTGACAGTATGGTAGAGTATCACACAGTACACTTTCATACTTAGTGGAGAGGAATACAACAGGGCTGCTCGGGAGTGTAAGTAGACCATCTGTGGCAGTCGGTTTAACACATATATTAAATGTATATATTTACATGTAAACACAAACACAATTTATAGAGTTAATAGTCATTTAAAGGGGTCATATGATGCTGCTAAAAAGAACATTATTTTGTGTATTTGGTGTAATGAAATGTGTTGTTTAAGGTTAAAAAACATATTATTTTCCACATACTGTACATTATTGTTTCTACTCTATGCCCCGCCTTCTGAAACACGTCGATTTCACAAGGCTCATCGCTCTGAAAAGCGAGGTGTGTTGTGATTGGCCGAATGCCTCAAGCATGTGACGGAAATGTTACGCCTCTAAACATACTGTGATGCCTTGTCCGGCCGGAGCGACAAGAAAAAAACATGAAACCCATTATAAACGTGATATAAACATGATTTCTAGTCGTGTTTTCTTTCGGAAGGCAAAAACAAAGTGGTTTTGCTTTCTCAACGAAACAGCGTCATATACCGCGGCCTTGAGTGAGCCGCGTCTAGAGTGAGCCGCGGTCTAGAGTGAGCCGCGTCTAGAGTGAGCCTCGGTCTAGAGTGAGCCGCGGTCTAGAGTGAGCCGCGGTCTAGAGTGAGCCGCGGTCTAGAGTGAGCCGCGGTCTAGAGTGTGCTGTGGTCTACAGTGAGCCGCGGTCTAGAGTGAGCCGCGGTCTAGAGTGAGCCACGGTCTAGAGTGAGCTGCGGTCTAGAGTGAGCCGCGGTCTAGAGTGTGCCGCGGTCTAGAGTGAGCCGCGGTCTAGAGTGAGCCGCGCGGTCTAGAGTGAGCAACGCGGTCTAGAGTGAGCCACGCGGTCTAGAGTGAGCCTCGGTCTAGAGTGAGCCGCGTCTAATGTGAGCCTCGGTCTAGAGTGAGCCCCGGTCTAGAGTGAGCCGCGTCTAGAGTGAGCCGCGTCTAGAGTGAGCCGCGTCTAGTGTGAGCCGTGGTCTAGAGTGAGCCGCGGTCTAGAGTGAGCCTCGGTCTAGAGTGAGCCGCGTCTAGTGTGAGCCGCGGTCTAGAGTGAGCCGCGGTCTAGAGTGAGCCTCGGTCTAGAGTGAGCCGCGTCTAGTGTGAGCCGCGGTCTAGAGTGAGCCACGCGGTCTAGAGTGAGCCTCGGTCTAGAGTGAGCCGCGTCTAGTGTGAGCCCCGGTCTAGAGTGAGCCCGCGGTCTAGAGTGAGCCGCGTCTAGTGTGAGCCGCGTTCTAGAGTGAGCCTCGGTCTAGAGTGAGCCTCGGTCTAGAGTGAGCCGGGGTGTTCTGTGAGCCGCGGTCTAGAATGAGCCTCGGTCTAGAGTGAGCCGCGTCTAGTGTGAGCTGCGGTCTAGAGTGAGCCCGCGGTCTAGAGTGAGCCTCGGTCTAGTGTGAGCCTCGGGTCTAGAGTGAGCCTCGGTCTAGAGTGAGCCCGGTCTAGAGTGAGCCTCGGTCTAGAGTGAGCCTCGTCTAGTGTGAGCCTCGGTCTAGAGTGAGCCGCGTCTAGCGAGCCTCGGAGTGAGCAACGCGGTCTAGAATGAGCAACGCGGTCTAGAGTGAGCCACGCGGTCTAGAGTGAGCCACGCGGTCTAGAGTGAGCCACGCGGTCTAGAGTGAGCCGCGCGAGTGAGCCTCGGTCTAGAGTGAGCCGCGTCTAGAGTGAGCCTCGGTCTAGAGTGAGCCGCGGTCTAGAGTGAGCCGCGTCTAGAGTGAGCCTCGGTCTAGAGTGAGCCGCGGTCTAGAGTGAGCCGCGTCTAGAGTGAGCCTCGGTCTAGTGTGAGCCGCGGTCTAGAGTGAGCCGCGGTCTAGAGTGAGCCTCGGTCTAGAGTGAGCCGCGTCTAGTGTGAGCCGCATTCTAGAGTGAGCCGCGGTCTAGAGTGAGCCTCGGTCTAGAGTGAGCCGTGGTCTACAGTGAGCCGCGGTCTACAGTGAGCCGGGGTGTAGAGTGAGCTGCGTCTAGAGTGAGCCTTGGTCTAGACTCTGCTTCGTCCACGGTGAAAGCCGATTCGGTGATCCACAGTGCAAAGTTGATGTATTTTCTCAGCGACCAGCACGGATCAACTCCAGACACGACGAAGCGGATATCATCCTCTTTGGAAGGCCAAACAAAGTAGTTTCGCTTTCACAGTGAAACACACAGCGTCTATACGACATGGCGGCGGCGGCAACAACAATACTACAACGAGAATAAAAGGTACGGCCTCATTCTTTGCGTGAACATTTGGCCGGCGTTATGCAAATCTTCCCACATACTGACGTAGATATGTGGGGGTGTGTTAGAACGAGCCGTTTAGGAGGGCGTGGACGAGTGTTAACTTTTATAAAGAATATTCTTTGGATTTGAGACTTTAGTCTTTGCAACTTCACAGATCTTCTTTATTCACCAAGAGCTTGTAACACTCCAAAGAGAAAGAAAACCTGAAATCGCATCATATGACCCCTTTAAAATGTTCCCACAAATTGGTTGCTTTCTTTGTACAAGTCTTTTTACTCTCTAATAAGAAAGTAATGATATATAATATGTGGATTCAGTTCTGTTGGTAATTTGACAGCGAATGCAGGCATGAAATGGTCAATCCTATCTGTTTTCTGCTAGATGTCTGATGAAGTTCTTATTAATGAAGTCACACATGAAATACCACATGATTCACACGAGGTGATGGCTCTTCACTAACATCCTTCATTCCTATAATGAATATTGGCTTCAATATTGACTAAAAATATATTTTTATTTTTGACAACTTTGTTGTTGTTGTGCATGAAGGCAGAGAGTGTCATTTCGACTGAGATATACGGAGCTGATTTGCAAAGAACTCTGGGAGAGATTCTTGCATACTGTCAGGTAATGATGAGGCAGTTGATCCTGCCTGTTATGGTTAACCTTGACTTGTCGTTTTTTGCATTAAAAC
Source organism: Cyprinus carpio (assembly GCF_018340385.1). Classification (NCBI taxonomy): domain Eukaryota; kingdom Metazoa; phylum Chordata; class Actinopteri; order Cypriniformes; family Cyprinidae; genus Cyprinus; species Cyprinus carpio. Next base: position 5,516,703 of record NC_056619.1, read on the forward strand.
TCAGTATGAGATTTACAGTCTGGTCTGGTTGTTCAGGTCACATATGGAGCCATTCTGAAACTTGATGAGAAGTTTGAGATGCTCCAGGCGAAGGTAGCAAGCATCCAGAGCAGTCATCAGAATCCAGCTGTCCACTCTCAGGTAAAAATAACACAACTCGCATATTACAATATGAATAATGAGTATATTACAGTTACAATTAACAGTTACATTTGTATGTATGTGCTAAATGGGTCATGAACTGCCTTTTTTATTATTATTACTGTTCTCTGAGGTCCCCTTGTAGTGTCATCAAGATTTTAACATCGAAAATAGTGATGCATGTGATTTCAGAAATTTACAGGATGTTTTTATAGTACAATGACCTTTGAAGGGATGAAGGGAATTTTGGATTCTAAGTTCGTGACCCCTTTAAATAAACTTGTGGTAGTGACTACTGATAAACAATTGAATTGAATATTTAACAATATAAATAATAATTAATATTTGAATATCTAATTTTCTATATGGAATTTAATGGATGCAAACCAAAAGATTATTCATAGCATTATTATTATTATATAGTTTGATTTTCAGAAATATATGACCACATTAGTTGTATACTATGTGGTTTTTTTTCCTTTCAGCTAAAAAATGCAGTTTTTACCATTATTTATCTTTCTCCTTTGCTTTCTTCCTCTCATTTTAGAGGATGTATTTGTCATCCAGCTACAGAGACAGCTGCCAGGCCGAGTCTGAAACCTTGATCGGTTCTGAAGCGTCTATGCCCCACCTTGTTCATATTTCCTCTACGTCTCCCCTTCCGTCTGTGGACAGCAGGAAACCTCCTACACTCTCCCCCGGCCCAGAGGTGCCCAGCCCTCCTCGACTTGTTATCCAGAGCCAGTCCCACACCTCGGTCAAGACCACTGCGCCAACCCACGCAACACAAGCCTCTTTCAGCAGGAATAAAATGAGCCTAATGCAGCATCTTGAGCGAGTGAAGAGACCAGCTGAAACCAGCTCAGAGATCAGTGACCCAGCTTCAACTGCAGAGCTGACGAATACAGGTAAGAGAGGCTTATTCCAGTATAATGTCTAAACAGCTTTAAAATAAGAGAAATGTACTTTGTTGGGAAGAATAACATCCTATATTTGCTTTCAGAGAGTATAGTTAAGTATAAAGCAATAGTTCACCCTAAGGCCATTTAATATGTAGATGATGAGTTTGTTTCTTCATCAGATTTGGAGAAATGTATCATTCATCACTTGTTCACCAGAGGATCCTCTGCAGTGAATGGGTTCCTTCAGAATGAGAGTCCAAACAGCTGATAAAAACATCACAATAAGAAACGGACAGATAATTTTGACTTTAAACTTTTGGTCAAAATTCATAATAATGCTTCCTTCAGTGAAAAAGTCCTCTCACATAAATCCACCCACATATTTGTTTAGAACAGTTTTAGACCATTGTTTGCTCGTAAACAGTGCTTGATCTGTGCATATTTCTCTATTTTTTTGGTTCATTTTTTGAAAAAGTCCAAAGTTAAACACATGCAGCTTTTCACTTCAAAAGATGTTAACTGATGGACTGGAGTGGTGTGGATTATTGTGATGTTTTTATCAGCTGTTTAGACTTTCATTCTGACGGCACCCATTTACTGCAGAGCATCCATTGATGAACAAGAAATGCAATGCTACATTTCTCCAAATCTGATGAAGAAACAAACTCATCTACATCTTCGATGGCCTGAGGGCAAGGATATTTTCAGATAATTTTCATTTTGGTTAATCTGTTACTATAAAGCTTAAACTCACTAAATTGCTAGTGTACGATTTTATTCCAGAACAATGATCCATGCAGCAATAATTTATATGAATGCTGCCATTTGTGTCTGTTTCTGCTCCTGTAGGTTGTCTGGGCAGCTCTGACAGGAAGGTGTTGGTCTCTAACTGTATCCTACAGAGGGCTGGTAAAATGGCCCGACCCAGTGCAGCGGTGCGGTACCTGTCCAGAAACATCTTCACAGCGGAGGAACTCTCTCAAAGCAGCACCACTGGAAACACAAAGAGACGCCTAAAGAGACTCGACCCAAACAAGATCAGTGCAATCAGAGGCGAGCTGGACACTGGATATATCAGATATAGATCCTTCTCTGTATGATGTGTGCCTGTTCTGTTGTTTTCACACATTTAAACAATCTGATTTAAAATTAAAAAGCATTTCTCAGAACTGACTGTTCTAAGAACACTTTCCGATGAGCCATTTAATCAACACTGTGCCAGCGATTTTTTATTTCCATTTTCAAAGGCTGTAGTTTTAATTAAGGCTATAAATGACTTGCTCAGCTTTATATATTAATATCTGATGCAGTTTACATAGCAGCATGAAAGTTGCTAGTTTTAACAATGTGTGGATCTCCACAGAGTGGGCGGTGAAGAGATACCCAAAATTTGACCTTCGTGAGAAAGGCAAGGACTGGAAAATGTGTCTGTCTGTAATCAACTCGACGGCCCGCTACTATCGGTTCATGGACAAGACACGGAAGGTGAGAATAAAAGTAACACTTTTGCACTACATAGTAATACAACTCACCACTCAGACCTTTTTTCTTTTGTAGTTGTTCATGGAACTTAAAATGACAAATTTTATTTTTTAATTAAAACCATTTGACAAGTTTTATCTGCAGCACTTCCACTACATTGGCAAATGTGGTTATTTCCACCTCTTTCCCCCAAATGCATGGATCCCATTGACAGTTGTCCAATGATTATGATTATGATCAAGCAAAAGTGTTTTCTACAAAGTTTGCATTGATCATGTCTGTATTGGTGTACCTGATGTTTCAAGCAGTGACAGCAGTGTGTGATACACTATTACTGATCCTGTTTTTGGATTTTTGCATTTTGTTCATTTATTTACCTGACAACTACACATTTTAATGTTATTTGTCAAATACCATAACTCGTACAAGATTTTTCCTCGATCAGTATTTGTTAGTAAAATTTAACATGTGTTACCTTTACAGCTAAAGGTAAAGGAAAGAGCAAACCTTGAGAAGTGGACAGAATCAGCACCTTCAGCAGTTACGTGTGCAGCAGCGGCAGAGATTGATGTTGAACTGTCTGACAGCGACACAGAGCAGAAACAGCAGGAAACGCTGATGAGCCACATCACAGAGGATCACATGACCACAGACTGGGAATCAACCAATGGTCAGCGTCGACTGAAACATCACATCTGTGAAGGAAATGTGCTTCACATTATAGGGCTGGGCTTGGAGCTCAAGATCTCACTATTTTGAATCTAGCTTGATTGACAATTTTTTTTGCATGTTTGTCAAAAGACATGTTACGATGGCTTTAATGAGAGTGTCTTTAGGAGATTGCTAAAAGCACAACTGAAATTGAAATCATGAATGTCAATTTTAGGGAAACAGCTATCTACCCACTCTAAAAGAAGGGTAGATGCTCAGCATATGAGTGACCCTGGAGCACAAAACCTGTCAAAAGTGGCACAGGGTCAAAATTATCAATCTTTCTTTTATACCATAATGTTTTAGGATATTAAGTATAGATCATGTTCCATGAAGATATTTTGTAAATTTCTAACCATAAATATATTAAACCTTTTTTTTTTTTTATTAGTAATATGCATTGCCAAAAACTTCATTTGGAAAACTTTAAAGGCGATTTTCTCAATAGTTAGATTTTTTTTTTTTTTTTTTTTTCACCCTCAGATTCCAGATTTTTTCAAATAGTTGCTTCTCAGCCAAATATTGTCCTAAAGCTTATTTATTCAGCTTTCAGGTGATGTATAAATCTCTATTATTACTGATATTGTGGTCCAGGGTCACAAATAGTGTTAGATGTAAATGTGTCACTATTTACACACAGCTTGCGAAAATAGTGATACTTTGATATCAACAAAATAATTGTAAATATGTTATAACTGCAAGAAATAATTGCTAAATATTCAACATCGCCCAGCCCTACTTTTTAGGATCTGTCCTGAAACTGTGTTTATTATGCCCAGATATTACACTCTTATTCTAGGTCTTCCTTTCCTCTGTTTTCCAGTGTATCTCGGTCCCCCTCATCGGGATGTGAAGGTTCCTGAGTTTGCCTTGTCTGCAGCACATCTGCGAACACGTCCTGAGCTCATCGCTCGTTATCTCATTAAGTTCATCTTCCCAGAGGATGTGCTGGTGCGCAGTAACGTGTACGGCGGGATGCGGCGCGGCATTCAGGCCCTCGACCACAACAAGATCTCCGCGCTACGAGGTGAGATATCTGATCAGCGGCACTGTACTCGGCTACTTTGGATGGTGGAAAAGAGGTAGTTTTGAATAAGGACTAGTTCTCTGTTCCTGCTCTTCTTCAGAGCACCTGCTGGAGCGTTTTCCCTGGATGAGGCTGGAGGAAGACGGAAGCGACTGGAAGGTTTGCGTAGGAGCTATAAACAGCACCATCCGCAAGTTTCGATACGAGCGCAAGATGGGCATCAAGAGAGGGATACGCTAGCGCCGAGTATCCAATCAGAACAACTCTGTGATACGGAGGTGAAACCTTTGTACACAGTGACTGTTTGTGTCAAGAAATGCTGTCAGTAGCTGTTACTGCTTGTTTTTCTAGAATGTGTTACTAGTATTTAACTGAATTTGTGATTTATACTGGTTCTTACTTTGATATTTATGATTTTCAACTGGAAATCTGAAAAAGACTTTATTTGGCTTTATAAAATGTACATTAATATATAGATGTTTAAACAAAAATTAAAAGTTAATATAAGGCTTTATTAAGAACAAAAGAATTGTTAATATATTACACATCCAAAACCTTTCTCTCCATTGAAACTTAGCAGCTATAGAAGAGAGAACAAAAGACAGCTGTTGTCAAAACAGGGACTTGCACTTCAGTTATGAACACTGTATCAGTGAAGTGAATAAAACTGGTTACGTTGTTGCACATCGAGTACGAGTGTCAGATCCTCAAGAGTATGAACAATCATTTCTTGTGTAACCGCCCTGGAATAAAGCACAGTAGCATGGTTTAATCAAAGTTGAATGAAGAAACAAACAAACAAACAAAAAAACATTTTGAGGGTAAAATAAGTGCTAGCAGAGAACTAGCAGGCCTTATGGAGAAACGCACCTCTGTTGGCAGATGTGATGTTTTTTCCGCTTGTTTCTTTAGGTCTTTGTTGATGTTGTTTATCACTCCAAGACACTGTGCCCACGTCACGCCCCTCACACCGACGTCAAACTGTGGGTACATCTCCGCAAGAAACTCTGAGAGCACATACAGGAATAAAACAAATACTATTTGAAAACTATAAATACTTTTATGCACACAAATCAAATCTGGGACTAAACTGGACTGAAAAAAACCCTGATTTTCAAATTCTCTCTTAAACGTTTATGCATCAATGCATAAAAAAAAAAAAAAAAAAAAACAATTATGAAAAAGCATTCACTGGAGCAATGACAATTTTTTTCTGCACATGACTTTCCAACCATTGAGAAAAATTAATTAAAAAAAAGAGAATACAGCTTATATAGCTCGATATATAGTATGATCCCACTTGAGTTTCATGAACAATGTTTTCTGAAGAAATCGGAATTGGGTCACATTTAACTGGCAGTGTAAACGAGGCCCTAGAGTCCCTGTCCAGAGATCCACCTCAGTCCCAAACGTGTGAACTTGAAGAGACTGTATTTACCTCGAAGGGCTTCTATTTTGTTGGGGTCGAGTTGCTGGATGCCTTTTGCAGGGTTTCCTGTGACCGCACTGCAGGACAGAGTGCTGATGGGGAAGAGCGCGTGAAGCACAGGCACTACAGCCTTCTGGGGCTCCACCTGCTTAAACACCACCTCCTTGTACACAGACAGCGGGATCCACACTTTCCTCAAGGGGCTTCCGATCATTACTGAAGGAAAAAAAAGAATTTACTGATCCATGTCATACAACACTGGTACCTCAACTAAGTATATTAAAGTAAAATTTGAAAAACTTGTCACGAGCTAGAAAATCTACTGAAAAGAAAAAGCATTTATACATACATATTTTGATACATTAATGTAAAAAATGTGGGGGCACACATTATTATTTCATGAAGTTCTGACCTAAATTTATATAACCAAATCAGAGTTAGAGTGTAGTGTAATTTACAAGAAGCAGTTTATTTGGCATGTTTTTTATTTAATTGTTTTTTTTTAACCTTTTTACAACATGGCAAGATAAGGTGGTCTTCAGGTGCAGTTGGAAATTTAATTACAAACTCCAAGCACATGAATGACTGAGCAAAGTCATGTTTTAAATTGGGAAATTTGGACTTCCAGTCAATACACGAGTTGCTGAGTTCTGATGTTGGAAGCGGCGTGTCAATTTGAAACACTGATCTACAACATAATATAGTCAAACTGTGTTTATCAATCAACTTTCACAGTTTGCTTTACATTTACTTGTGATTTCTTGGATAAATAAATGATAGAAATGAATAATTTTCATCATTTGGAATAATTTGGAATGATTTAGTGTTCACAGTATAATTTGTTGACTACTTGTATATTGTTTCTGATGTAAATGAGTTTCCCAGGTGCACTTCATTGCCTCTTTAGTTCAGGACTCATATTCACAGAACATCTTAAGGCTAAAAGTAGCTGATAACTTGCTAATTTAAGAGAAAATATTAAAAATAATGGACGTGTCAGCCCTAAATTTAGGACTCCTAAATTTTTGTTCTAAGAGTTTTTTATGAAGAGTTTTAGCACTACAACTAGCTCCTAAATCTGTGAAATGTTAGAAGTAGTGAAGAGGACTCCTAAGTCACTAAGACCAAGCCACAAACTAGGTGTATCCTCCCTGCTGAAAAAAACCCCCCGAAGACTGTAATGTTTCCACTATAAATGCCATTACAAACATTACAAACCAACTTTCAACCATTAAAACCATTAAAAATGGTTTTCTGTAGTGAGCTTTAGAAGATATTCCATTAGGATTTAGTGGTTTTAAAAAAAAAAAACACCAATAGAAGGTGACCAATTACCAGTACAGACCAACAGGAACCATTACAGTTTCCATTAAAACCAATACAATTCCCATTATAACCAGTAAAACCATTACACATTCTGTGATGTTTCTATTGTTTTTGTTGTTGTTTTTTTTTAAGAGGGGCTAAAATGGCTGTTGCTGGCAATTTGCCTCGGAACATTAACATTTCTAGAAACGCTGCATTTATTTGCACACGTTTTTCCACACATCTTTTTTGGTTTTGGAGATTTAAAGATCTGTCAATACTTCAGTTTCATCACAACTTTTTACCTGATGGTATTATCAGTAATCATACCTTTGTTGTCATCCTGAACCTCAAGTGTGGCCTCTTTACTGTTGGGCATCATCTCCAGTTCAACACCCTCCCCGTCCACCTGAGTAAAGGATTTCTTTCTTTTCTGCTGACGCTTTGAGCCTGGGTTAGCCAGAGAGTATTCCTTCATTACCTGGGACGGCTGTGGGTCATCTGTGGATGCAGTGCAGACCTCTTCTCCATTGGGCTTTGACATGAGTGAAGCAGGATCAGGAGTTTGAAACTGATGCTGGGATCCGCTACCGCGCCCCCGTCGCCCCCGTCCTCTGCCTCTGCCCCTGCCCCTGCCTCTGCCTCGTCCGCCGCCGGGAGGTTTGCCCGGCTGAGGGCTGCTGTTGTCAGCTTGCTGAAGGTCTGCCCTGTCCAGCCCTCGTTTCCAGGGAGGGATCCAGCGTGGGTTTCTCTGGTCTGGTGGATCAAGTCTCTGGGCCAAAGGCCAGGACAGCTGCCTTTCTTCAACACGCAGAGACGCCCTTCTCTGAGAGATATGGGATACAGTATCACTAGGACTGTCAAAGTTGTGAGATGTAGGTGACTTTGTTTCTTCGGCAGAACACAAACAGAGATTTTTAACTCAAACCGTTGCAGTCTGTCAGTCGTATAATGGAAGTGGATGGGAATAACGGCTTTGAGAGTAATAAAACATGCACAAACAAAACCAAATTAAACCCTGCGGCTCGTGACGATACATTGATGTGTAAAGACACAAAATGATCAGTCTGTGCAAGAAACTGAACAGTATTTATATTGTTTTTTTTTTTTTACCTCTGATTCACCGCAATGTCTGAACTGTCCTGAGCACGTTCACGTCTTCTTCAGCCGGGGCGTGACGCATCTTTTTTCTTCTTACTTTACGGCGGATCACAGACTTATAAGTGCATTATCACCACCTATCTCTCAAGTGGACCATTGACACGCTATCTACAATCTCAATCAGGAGTGTCAATGGTCCATTTGAGAGATAGGTGGTGATAATGCACTTATAAGTCTGCGATCCACCATAAAGCAAGAAAAAGAAGATGCGTCACATGCAGGTTGAAGACGACAAGCACATTCAGGAAGCACTCAGGACAGTTCAGACACTGCTGTGAAAATCAGAGGTAAAAAAAAACTATATAAATACTGTTCAGTTTCTTGCACAAATGTGTCTTTACACGTCAATGTATCGTCACACGCCGCAGGGTTTAATTTGGTTTTGTTTGTGTATGTTTTTTGACTCAAATCAGTAATTCCCATCGACTTCCATTATATGATTGACAGACTGCAACTGTTTGAGTTAAAAATCTGTTTGTGTTCTATGGAAGAAACAAAGTCACCTACATCTTGGATGCCCTGGGGGTAAGCAGATAAACATCAAATTTTCATTTCTGGGTGAACTATCCCTTTAACTGATCACAGATTTTTTGACTCGTACCTTTACTGAGAGTTCTTATGCAAAATAAACTAGAAGGAACTCTACTGTCTACTTTTGTCCCCTAGTCACCAGTAACTTTCTTGTCTTGAACTATCATGACTTTTTTTTCTCTCTTAGTCACACCAATTTATGCTATAATATTTAAGGTCTTGATCAACTCCAGAACGGTTTTTGGTGAGACCATATGAATTTAATCAAGAATAAATGGTTTATGGACAAACCTTTGGACCATTCTTCAGCGTCGCTGAGCTTCTTTCATATAATGGCTTTAAGAGAAGAGAATTATATTTTTAAGAATTTCGTCTTCATACTTGGCAATAGTGGTTGTAAAGCATTCTAATTAGGGATGTAACAATATCAAAATCTCATGATACAATATTTATTGCAATATAAAATAACAAAAGACAAGTAAAGAATAGGGAAAAAAATTAAAATTGTGTACATTCTGAAGTTAAATTATTCTATCAAATGCACTTTGAGACTTCAAAATTAAGAGCTCCAACCCATGTTTCTTAACTAAGAAAACTTAAGTCAGAAAAAAGTCAGTGAATTGACTTGTACCTGAATTTTACAGGGGACTCAACCCTCTTTTTATTTGTGATATACTGTCTCAGTCTAAATTACATTCACACTGGTGTTTTAGGAAGCCAAACAAATCAGAATATAATAATAATACTAACAACAATGACAGCAATAGCCATATATTGTAAAACAATTGCACTGTAAAATAAATGAAAATGTCATAGGTGTATTATTTTTGCTTTACACTACAGTCGGGTAATTTCAATACTTCTTTCCTAATGTCTACACTTGAGAGAGATGTTTTGAATTTGGACTGTAGTAAACCGCTAGCCGTCAGCAATACTGCACTTTAAGCTTTTATTTTGACGGAAACAACAGCAGAGCTTTTATTTGGAAGGAAATCTCCAGCTTCGGTGAAAACAGGCTTACAAAAACGCATCTCACCACAAATCTAGTGAAACGCTGTAATCATCTCCCACAAAAATAAAGCAGAACTGGTGGCTATTTTGTTCCCAAACGAGCGCTAAACTCACAGTATGTGCAATAAACGAGTTCACTGCATTCATTCGGTGTTTGTGCTTTTGGTTTAAGTCCTTTTGACAGATACTGTGCCAAAGCATAATGGCCCAAAGCAAATATATTTTAAAAACTACACTTCGTTTCATATCGTCATGCGACCACGATAGTTTTGCTATCGCGATAATGATAATATCGGTACATCCCTAATTCTAACATGTACGCAAAAACTGAATTGACCGCATAAATTGGGTCGGTTGTGTCATCTTTACTCTTGAGCCCTGGATCAGTAAGTTTAAAGGTCAGTACCTCATTTGACATCTGTCTGTCAATCTTCTGTTCAAGCCTCTGCACTGCTGCATGCAGGAACTGAAAGGTAACAAACAGCAAACAAGCCTCTGATATCATCCAACATCCCAAATCAGCTACCGTTTTCATTCACGCCATTAAAGTGGTATATTATTAAGACACCGTGTCTGATCAGACGTGCACGTGTGAAGAACTGATGCTCTTACCCTACAATGGTTCAGGACCTCAAGTAGTATATTCTGCTGGTCCTCCGCGACGACAGATGTGCTCTGGTTTAGAAAACAATTAGAACATTAATGAAAAAAAGGAAATTGGATGGTGAACTGTGTAATGTATGCACAGAAGAGATGCATAGATCAACTGAGGTAACACTGACTAGTGTCAGTTATTATGAGACTCAACAAACCTGTACTGGTGCGTTTGGAAATACAGGAGGCTCCATGGCAGCTAAAGGGCTGATTGCTGTGTCCAGTCCAGACATCTCTACAGGACCTCCACAGGCTGAATCAAATGGAGGCGCAGCTTGGTAAAACGTGTGATTCTCAGATGGGAGTCCGACATTCACGTCCTATGGAAGAGAGCGATCATGGCTGCATAACAATGCTTACTGAACTTACGATGTTTATCTGATACTCAAGTGAAATTTTTTTTTTTTTTTTAATCCTTATATCGTTTCAAACCCATACGACTTTCTTCCGTGAAACACAAAAGGAGGTATTTTGCAGAGTATCTGGGCTGTTCTTTTCCACTCAAAGAAAACCAGTGATGATATCTACTGCCAAGCACAAAAACTGACAAGAGAGCATTATAAAAGAATAAAGGTAATCTATCGCCCTATTCACCCATCTGCCTGACGCTGATATTAAAATGGTCTGTGTGCCCTAGTGAAAAATAAATATACCAAAATGTATTTGAAATACATTGAATTTTATTCCAAGTATACTACAAATACATTTACATATTTATGGACTTTTATAAAAAATACCCTGCAATTGTACTTTAAAAAAATTAAGTATATTTGATTGTGCTAAAGTGGAACCATTGCAAGTATACTTCAGGTACATAATACTCAAAGATCATACAATCCTCATCAACAGTGACATTAAATCACATTTTATGCTTAATATTAAGAAATGTGCATTGTGCACAAGTAGTACTCCAAATAAAGTTAAATTATAATTTAATGAAAATCTCGAGTGATATATCAGTAAATATGTTAATAGATTTGAAGTACACTTAGTATGAACTAAATGTATTTTAAATATATTACTTTTTTACTAGGGGGATCTGTTATATTATAATCTATTATATAATTTTTTTCGTTGAATGCCTTCCATATTAAAAGCTGCAACATGCGTTAAGAGTGCACGAATGGTAGCTCAGGTTAGTCAAAAAATGCATGAGAAGCATTGGGATACAATATCATCAATCACAGACATTCACATCTATACAGCATTAGATATCCTGGACCTGGAGGATGTTAAAGATCGTGATCATGTTTAAACCATTAAAACATAGCTCGACCCATTACATGCAATAAAAAAATAAATAAATAAATAAAAAAAAAAACAACAATCATTTTGATTAACACCTCTGGCATCACACATACTGGGCACCATATTTAACCTGAAGAAAACATGGGTTTGAAACAGCATCAAAATCAGTAGATCTGCACACTGCATTTATCCAAATCAACGTGCATTGCCTTTAATGTACACATTTTATCAGTTTATGCATTACTCATTACTAGTAGCGCCATGCTCTACTTGTTCAGACATGCAATTTGTAAAAAAAAAAAAAATTATAATCACAATTCCCAAGAATGTATTGATATGGGCATCTGGCCAAAGTTATCACGTATTAATTAACTAAAAACACTTAAAGGATGAGATACCCTGTTTGCAGCACTACAGTCCAGACTCTGCTTGTGTCTCTGCTCAGCCAGAAAGGTCTGTCGGCTCTTTCGCCGTCCTTTTAAACTTATCCTGGAAGACTGTTTCTCAAGCGGCACTGGGTCCTCCCGGTTATCTGAGACAGAGATTTGGGAGAGATCAATTAGGAAATATATGCACTCAAATTTGTCCATATGTGTGACACCAAACCAGTCTTAAGTCGCTGGGGTATATTTGTAGCAATAGCCAACAATATATTGTTCGGGTCAAAAATACAGATTTTTCTTTTATGCCAAAAATCATTAGGATATTAACTAAAGGTCATGTTCCATGAAGATATTTTGTAAATTTCCTACCATAAATATATCAAAACTTAATTTTTTTTTATATATGTACTTTATCATTTTCATTTGAACAACTTAGATGATTTTCTCAATATTTAGATTTTTTACACCCTCAGATTCCAGATTTTCAAATTTCAAAAGTTGTATCTCAGCCAAATATTGTCCTCCTAACAAACCACACATCAATGGAAAGCTCATTTATTCAGCTTCAGATGATGTATTCATCTCAGTTTCACAAAACCGAACTGACCCTTATGACCGGTTTTGTGTTCTAGGGTCAGAAATGGACACCTAGTCTATATGACTAGATTACAACACGTGAAACAAGTTATTTAAACAAGTAAACATAAAATAAATAAATTCTTCTATTAACTTAGAGGCGGTTATAGTGGATTTCCTCCACCTACTGAGATGGAGCATCGATGAGTGTAATATAGGTTATAAAGAAGCAGAATTCATTTTGTGACCTTTACAAATTCTATTAATATCTTGAAAGCTTGTGATGAATTGTTATTTTTGTTTTTATCTTGAAAGCTTGTGATGAAGTCAATAAAAACCAGTGGCTCATGCTCCTAGTTATTGTGATGAACTACACCTGTGTGAATTTGAGAACTGATTCCACCGAAGAATCATCAAAATACCAGCTAAATATTGGAAAATGGGTTGGAGAAGTGAAGTTAAAGCTATCCTTACTTTACAACTTTATATTCTAGTAACTTTGTGACCAGGTTTGGAGAATTAGGGAGACAGACAGAGAGATAAAGATGCTAAAGACTCACAAACCTCGCTCTCTGGTGTGTTTCCTTCTCCAGGTACAAACACTGGAGGACTCTGAAAGCTCATCGTCGTTTTCATCTTCATCCTCCTCCTCTTCCTCCTCACACTCCGAGGACTCGACAGGAGCGAATATACTCAGGTCCATCTCGGTTTCTGGGTCTTCATCTTCCAGCTTGACAACGATATACTGGTCGCTGAGGCTGTTTGTTCCCTCCTCATCACTGTTGGAGCAACTCTGTGTCTGCGAATCCGCGTCGGGTTGAAGTTTAACCTTCATATTTAGTCACCACACGCACAACTGTCGAGGCCTCGGCAGAGCAGAGTCTAGTTTGAGGGTTGTTTTGAAGCGGGAGACACACTCACACTCGTGAGGTATGCGGCTTGAGCGGGCTGTGTGTGTCGCTGGAGTTACTTCAGGAGGGACGCGCGGATGGATCTGGACATCGCGATACTCTGATTCGTTAATTCACCAGGATATATCCTCGTTTTATGAAATCGATTATAAATGTTTCTTTCAAAGTAGATTTTAAAATAATTGTTTGGCTTGGAAATAACTGCATATCACAAGTGTGGAAATGAAATAAATTAACTATAGCTGTGCAGGACAGGAACTATTTCCTCTTCCGCTCAGCACACATTCACGGTCAGAGAGCAGGAGCAGTGCTGGCCGGAGATAAAAGACCGAAACTTAAATCATTTCACTTTTCTTCACTAAACAATGACTAAGTTGTCGCTTACTACAATATATTTTGTGATTTTTACAAAAAAATAATTAAATAAATAAAAATAATTAAATACAAATTGGCAAATTATTAAACCTTTATTTATATTTTTTTATTATTGTTATGAATGAAATATAATAATTAGATTTCCCGAATATTTTCTATCTAATCAGTATGCAATAAATATTGTATTGTAATGGACGGGTGTTTCAGTAAGGGCTGCGTCCGAAAGCTGAAAAATGCTGCCTTCGGAGGACGAGGTAGGAACACATCAAGACTCGATCAAATCCGAAGTGAGCTTCACTTCCTGTCTCCTGAAATGCCTTCATCTGAAGGCATGCCTTGTATCCCACAATCCTGTGCGTTCCATTTGTAAAAATAACTAAATAAATAAAAATAACAATAAAACAGATTAATAATTTTAAGACCATTAGAAAATGCTATAAATATGAGCTATATAATATCTATAATGCTATAGACTTCAAATTTTTATTCAAGGGGTTGAACAACAATGCTTTTCAGGGGCTCAAATGAAATTTTGAATAATGGAATGAAATTTTAATATTTTGTTGATAATCCTGTGCAGACAATGACAGCTTTAAGTGTGGAACTCATGGACATCAGCAGAGACCGGGTTTGCTCCTTTGTGATGTTTTCCAGGCCTTTACTGCAGCTGCCTTCAGTTGTCGTTTGTTTGTGGGTCTTTCTGCCTTTAGTTTTGTCTTCAGCGAGTGAAATGCAGCTCAATCGGGTTGAGATCGGGAGATTTGAAAACATAGACTTGGCTTTTGGAGAATATTCCACTTTTTTATCTTCAAAAACTCCTGGGTTGCTTTTGCTGTATGTTTAGGGTAATCGTCCATTTGCACTATGGAGCGCCACAAATCCACTTTGCTGCATTTGGCTGAATCTGGGCAGAGAGTATATCCATATACACTTCAGAATTCACCCGGCTTCTCCTGTCTTCTGTCTCATCATCACTAAACACCAGTAACCCAGTGCCACTGGAAGCCATGCACGCTCATGCATCACACTGCTCCACCATGACTGAAAGAGAAAAGAATGCTTTTCCAGAAGTGCTCTGGCTTTTTTAGATGTTTTTTGGCAAAGTCTAATCTGGCCTTGTTTGCAGCTTGGGGTAAAGCCTCTGTGTTTGCTCTGGTGAAGTCTTCTCTTCATTGTAGACGTTGACAGAGACACGTCTGCCTCCTGGAGAGTGTTCTTCTCTCGGCTGGATGTTGTGAAGGGTTTTTTTTTTTTTTTTTTTTTTTTACCATTGAGAGGATCTTCTGATCATCCACCACTGTTGATAACTAAATAAATAATGAAGGAATAGCCCACATCTGTCCATTAAACAGCTTTTGAGTCAACTGTCCAATTATTTATGGTCCCTTGAAAAAGTTGGGAGGTACATATTAAAGAGCTGTAATTCCTTTACGTTTCCTCCAATTGTGATGAGAATACCCTCGAATTAAGCATACTTGGCAATAAAGCTCTTTCTGATTCTGATTCTGATTAAATCTCAGAGTGTGCAATATAAGCCCATAACTTGTATATGTGTATATAATCTGTTACTAAGTATATATTATTAATATGTAAATAAGTATAATAATGAATGTAACTAAGTACTTTTTAGTAACATTTTAGTAACATAACCCCCCCCCCCCCCACCCTAGTGTTAGCCAGCCAATCACAGCACTGAGAAGAATGGTAATGCTAACAAATAGCTTTCTTCAGATACACTGAAAAACTAACATATGGTTTACTTTTGAAACTATTTTTACTGAGAAATTACTGGAAAATTTCACAAATAATTGCAAAGAAATGGAAACACATTGAATTAAATGTTTAATTTTGAAGCAGAAAAACTTTCTTGTTAAATTTTCTTGTTAAATATACTCCAATAATCTTTGTTTTATTTACATCCTCATTTTTTTGTTTGTTTGTTTTTTTGTTTGTTTTTGTTTTTAAAGTGTATAACCTCCTGGGTACAAACCACAACACAGATTTGAACAAAGGTTTCTGAGTTATTAACCCCACATATCATTATGTCATCACTCCTGGGTTAATAATATATTCTCTGCACATTCCACAGACATGTTTCAGATAATTAAATCTATTGTTTTATTTATTTATTTAGTTAGTTAGTTAGTTAGTTAGTTAGTGTATGTATTAATTCATTCATTCATTCAGTAAGCAATGCGCTGCTGTAATGAAAGTCTTCGAGTTGCAGTCCACTTCAGTGACTAGCAGATGGCAGTATACTGTAGAGTGTGTGTAGAAAAGCTTTGCAGAAAATAAACTCCACATCATTTCAAAGCAGTGTTGATGAACAATAATTACTGTATATGTTCGATAATTTTGACCTCTGTATGATGTTTGTTCAATAATGAAAAAAATACCTAATGTACGATAATTTCAGAATTTTGTGACACTTCAGATGATGGTCGTTATAATACAGAGCTTCTTATAGCTAGCTACTCATTGATCATGCACACCGCCGAGTGTGTTAAGAATGCAGGAGGGTGCCTTGCTTTTGAGCCAAGGACAACGAGCACTATTGCACTATACATCTGGCAACACGCAGGTGGAGACCTCCACTAAGCTACGCCTATTATTTATCTATTGTGGTAATTTGCTGGTCGTGTCAAAAAGTTATTGATAGATAAATAGCTGTATTCTGTGCATTTGACTTGTGTGCGATCATTTTCTTTCAAATACGATCATTTTGAGCTTCTGGACTTGGACATTTCCAATCTGGCAACACAGCTTCAAAGTGTGCATGGAAAACAATCGGACATTGCAAGGAACTGAGATAAAAAAACTGAGAAGGAAGAAAAAGAAGAAGAAATAAATGCTTGCAACTGAAGAAATAGCTCTGTTTTTTTCTTTCTCTGACTTGCTTTCATTTTCATATTGTTTAGATTGTTTTCCTGTGTGCTCAGCCTCTTATTTAGCTGTAAGTCGTAGTCCCTGCATGACCCAGGAGGACACCCTGATTATACAAGACACTCTACTGATAATTTATGATGAAGTAATTGATTCAGCAATTGAGTTTGCATGTAAGCTAATTTAATCCAATGGTGTGTATATCTTTATTCAAACCAAGTAATTCATAAAAGGAGCAAATGTTTAGTTTGGAATGGCTGACACAAAAGTGTGTGGCGTTTTTTAATTCAAATTAATTATAAAAAAAAAAAAAAGAGTTTGCAGTTCGTTTACATTCTTTACCACCATCTTGCCATAAACAAACCCAGTGTGGAAGAGTCACAGAAAAGTGGACAGTAGAGGGCAGTGAAGAGCCATCGAGTTACTCTCTTTATGACCTTTATTTGCTAATAAATGGTCCAAAGCTTTTTTTCAGTTCACATGGTTACTACAGGTTTCACTGCTTAGACCCAAATAATTATATATTAAAGTATCACACACACACACACACACACACACACACACACACACACACACACACACACACACACACACACACACTTTAATATTATTATCATCATTGTTGTTGTTTTTGTTGTTACAGTACAATTCAAAAGATTGGGGCGAGTTTTTTTTTGTTGTTGTCATTTTTAAGAAAAAATCTCTTTTGATCAAAGCTACAGTGAAAACTAATATTGTGAAATATCAATACAATTTAAATGTAATTTATTTGATCAAAGCTGAATTTTTAGCATCATTATACCATGTATGCTGATTTGCTGCTCAAGAAATATTTATTATTGTTATCTGAAAACAGTTGTGCTGCTTCAAAACAACAGCGTTTATTTGAAATGTATGTATGATATATTTGTATAATTTCTCTTAAAAGTTTAGTCATTTATGACTTGCAATTTTAAGAAATAAATGCTGAAATAAATGTATGTGAATTTCTAAGACAGGGCAAGTTTATATACATATATATGTAGCAAAATTCATACAAAATATAATTCAAAATGATTTACATTGTCATAGAAGACAGAGAACAAGGCAAACACATGTAACTGTCTATTTAAAATTAAGAACATAAGAATAATCAGATAAAAGTTTGACATCAGGTGCGACTGTTGCACTTCATTATAGACCATAACACAACAATATATATTCATTTTCTACCACTTTATAAACAACTTTCTGTTAATGCTGCACTTTATTCATTTTTGTGTTGCGAACTGTTATTGGATGTTCGAGTTGGATGTGAAAAGAGACTCCGCCCCTGTGTGTGTGTGTAAGGGGAAACAGAGAGAAGCAGGGGGCAGAAGAGTGCCTCGCTGGTTCAAGTGCGGTTCTCTTAGAAGTCAGGGTGTGCACGGCGTGGGTTGTGGCCAAGAACAGCCCAAATAAACACACCTTGTGCATCAAAATGCCTCATCCTTGTCTGAGAACGCTACAACTGGTGTCAGAAGTAAAAGAATCAAAGACAGCAGGAAAGGCAGTCGCTGATTGAGTCCTGACTGAGTGTGCATTAGCCGAGTAGCTTCTATTGGCCGCTGGTGAGAATGGATAATACAGTTCGTATTAAGATGGAGGAAGATGTCGGTTATGCTGGAGCTGGGGCAGTGCATATGTTTGGTATATACACCGTGGTGATTTCCAATCAGTACAAGGCAAATTCAGTGAAAAAGGAGCCGCGTGAAGCTGCGGCTGCGAGCGAGAAAGTGAGCTGCCAAGCACTATGACATCAGGTAGAATTCGGGAAACAGGAAGGGGGCGCAGTAGGCGGGATGCTGCAGACCCCCAGGCCCATGACCCGTTCGTCACCAGAACAGACAGACTTGTTGACACAGGGTCTACAGTGACTGTGGTTCGTCCTGATGTGGTGACAGATGGAACGCAGCTAGAAGACACAGCAGTTCAGCTCTGCACAGTAACCAACGAAAGGGAAGGGGCTGTTAACACTGACTGTGGGGGACATGAACATGCAGCATCCAGTGTGGGTGGCTAATGTGCAGGACAGTTGTATCCTGGGATTGGACTTTTTGAGGGATCATGGCTGTCAGTTAGACCTGTCCAAGGCCACGTTGAGTTTTGGCAATGGTCACGTGGTAAAAATGAGGCCACCAGGAGCTTGTCACACTGATAATGCAGAGAATCTCCAGCGAGTTGGGCACACAACAACAAGGGCAGTTGTGGGAGCTGTTAGTGGAGTTCCGGGACTGTTTTGCCTGTGATGAAGGGGCCTGGATCAAACTTCCCTGGTACAACACAATATCAACACAGGGGACGCAGCGCCCATACGTCAGCGACCGAGATACATGCCCTTAGGATGGCAGGAGGCTGCGGAGCAGGTGTTGGTGAAGATGCAGCGCGCTGGTATAATAGAACCTTCTGAGAGCCCCTGGGCATCCCCAGTAGTCATGGTCCCGAAGAAGGGGGGGAGTGGCGCTTTTGCGTTGATTACCGAAGGCTCAACGCAGTGACATGGAAAGACTCGTACCCTCTTCCCCGTGTGGATGAATGTTCGAACCTTGTGGCTGGCTCTTGTTGGTTTTCATCATTGTACTTGAGGTGTGGGTACTGGCAGGTGCCGCTGACGGCAGAAGCTCGACCCAAGACAGCTTTCTGCACAGGTAGAGGTCTTTGGCAATTTAAAGTCCTCTCTTTTTGCAATGCACTGGCCACATTTGAATGCTTAATGGAGAAGGTACTGGAAGGCATTCCGCGGCAGCAGTGTCTGGTATTTTTGGATGATATACTGGCACATGGAACCTCATTCCAATCAGTTATCACAGCCTTGAGGGCAGTGATGGAGAAGATCAGATTGGCGGGTCTGAATTTACATCCCGATAAACGCAGACTGTTGGGCAGGGAGGTAACCTTCTTATACTGGCACATGGAACCGGTGACACCTCCTGGGACCCTGACGGCACTGTGGAGGACAAAGTGAGTGCCATACAGGAGTGGCCTGTTCCAGTGAGCCAAAGGGAGTTAAAAAGCTCCCTGGGTTTGGCATCCTATTACAGGAAATTTGTACAGGGTTTTTCCTGTATCGCTGCTCCTTTATATAAGCTCCCGCAGAAGGATCACTGCATTGTCTGGACAGAGAGCTGTCAAAATGCTTTCAGTACTCTGAAACAAGCCCTAGTGCTCGCACCCATCCTGGCACCTCCTGACCCCGACACTGACGCAAGTGGGGATGGAATAGGTGCAGTCTTATCCCAGGCGTGGCCAGCTGGAGAGAGAGTAGTGGCCTGTTTCAGCAATGTGCTCAGCAAAGCTGAAAATAAATATTGTGTCACACAACGAGAGCTGTTGGCTGCCATCTCTGCCATCAGGCAATTTAAGTACTACCTGTATGCTCTTACCATGCCTCCCTGCAGTGGCTGATGATGTTTAAGGAACCAGAGGGCCAGGTGGCCGTTGGCTGGAGGAACTGCAGAGTTATGAGTTCACTGTAACACATCGTGCTGGGGAATGGCATGGCAATGCCGACGCTCTATCGAGATGGCCATGTAGTATGCAATAATACAAGTATTTTGAGCAAAGAGAAGCAAGAGAGCTGGAGCTTAGCCTGAAGGTGGATGGAAGCGATGGGCCTGAACTGGTCTGCCGGGAGCTACAAGATGTGGATGTCACTCAATGGATGGATAATCAGAGGCGAGACCTAGACCTGCAGCCGGTGATGCTGTGGGTAGAGACACAGCAGCGGCCACCATGGGAGGAGGAAGCGGCCCTCTCCCCATTCGCCAAGGGATTGTGGGCCAAGTTTAAATGTCAACAGCTGGTAGAGGGGGTTCTCCAGCGAGCATGAGTAGTGCCAGCAACAGGAGAAAAGAGATGGCAGGTCGTGGTGCCTTGGGACATGCAAGAAACAGTGTTAAAGGCCATGCATGGCTCTGCTGGATCAGGCCATTTTGGGGTGACAAAGACACTTCGACGTCTGCATCAGGCCTTCTACTGGGGACGGCTGAGGAGATGTGGAGGACTTCTGCAGGCACTGTGATATTTGTACAGCACGCAAAGGGCCGCAGGGTCAGTCTAGGGCCCAACTATAGCAGTTTCTGGTTGGGGAACTGATGCAGTGGGTGGGGGTGGACATCATGGGGCCATTTCCTTGCACCACGAAGGGGAATCGCTTTGTTTTGACCGCTATGGATTACTTTACTAAATGGCCTGAGGCCTTTGTGCTGCCTGACCAGGAGTCTGAGACTATTGTCAACGCCTTGGTGGAGGGCATGTTTAGTAGGTCTGGGGCTCCCCAGAGTATCCATAGTGATCAAGGCAGAAACTTTGAGTCCAAGGTGTTCTCTTCCACGTGTGAGCGTTTGGGGATCAACAAGACCTGCACCACCCCACTCCACCTCCAAAGTGACATCTTAACATCCACTCATCAACGCGATTAGGACACTGTACCTGTACTGTATATATATATATATATCACCCCCGGATATATATATATATATATATATATCCTCATCTCATATATATATATATTGTGGCGGGGTGAAGGAGGACACGAGGATGAGGGTAATGGGTGGATTTTATTAAAAAGGAAGGGTGGTGATAGGCGTTGCTGAGAGGCGGTTTGGTGCTCGTGCTCGGTGTCTTGGCTGTCGGTGCGCTGGTGCAGTGTGGGGCCGTGCTCTCCCGTGGCTGGTGGGGCTGGCGGTCACACGCTGCTTTTTGTGGGCAAAAGGAAGACAAATTTCAGCCGAGTCTTGTGGAGACATCTCTCACCTCTGTGCTGGTTTGCAGGGCTTATGAGAGCCGCGTCTGATGGGGCGCAGATGTGGCCGCTCAGCCCGTGATGAGCAGGTGCAGGTGTGCCTGCTCCGTTTCCAGGGCGACGCTGACGAGAGCTCAGTTGAAGTCGGGGGCACAGACTTCAGTTGTGCAGGTGTGCCTGCTCCGTTTCCAGGGCGACGCTGACGAGAGTCCGGGGCAACTGGCCCAGCAGGAGGCTATCCGGTTCCGTGGAGAAAACCCCTGCCCCAGTCAACGTAGAGCAGGAGGACAGGGGACGTCTCACACACCCCTCTGTTCGGGCTTTCCTGCTGGGCTTCTTGGTTGGGCGGTTCCCGGCTGGGCTGGCGGGCTGGGTGACGGAGGCGAGTAGGCGGTCGAACCCTGGCCAGTCCCTTCCCAGTAGGACCGGTACGGGTAGGTCTCGGACGAGCCCGACGTCTACGGGCCAAGCGCCGGTCGGCGCCGCGATGGTGACTCACTGCGCAGGCACTTCTCTGGTGTCGCCGTGCACACAGGTTATAGGTAGCTTGGTCTTCGTTTCGGTCCGCGGGGGTAGTATCGATGTCCTGACCAGACTGACCGCACTGCCGGAGTCCAGAAGGGCGAGGAACGGGCGGCTGTTTATTTTTACTTCCGCCCGTGGAGCGTTTTCGGTGTGCACGGCGCAGCCCGCCAGCCAAGGTCGTCCTGGGGAGCGGGGAGCTTCCGTGGGCATGGGCTCATCCTGTGGGCCGGGAACCGCCGGCCTGCTCACCTGGACGCTGGGTGCCCTCCGGAGTGCGTCGCTCCTGGACCACCCTCCGGGGAAACGGCGGCGCTCTCTCCCCTACCTCCTGGTGTTGGGTGGCCTCCGCCAGCTCTATGGCCTCGACGAGTTCATCCACATTGGCCCGGGTTCCGCATGCGGCGGCCTGCTGCAGCGGGCGGGGAAGAGCACGTAAGAGGCGGTCGACCACGACGCGGTCCGCTACCTGGTGTACGGTGGGACCCCCGGCCAGCAACCAGTGCTGGGCCAAACGGGAGAGGCTAGCGGCTTGGGCCCGGGTTGGCTGCCGAGGGTCGAAGGTCCATTCCTTAAACAGCTGGGCAGCGCTGATCGGAGACAACCCCATCCATCCTAGGATCTACTTCCGTAAATCCTCGTAGGAGGTGCTTTGTTCCGAAGGAAGCGCGAAGTACGCTCGCTGAGCCTCTCCCGTGAGCAGCGGTGCCACTATGTGCGCCCATTCTTCCTTGGGCCATGCCTCCCGAAAGGCTACGGTCTCAAACATCTGGAGGTACATCGTCACATCATCGTGGGCCGTCATCTGGGGCAGCAGCTGGGTTGCCTGGACACGGGGGTCAGGTAGCAGAGTTCGCGGGGCTGTGGCGAGCCGGAGCGCGGCCAACTCACGTTCGGTTTCCCCCTGCTGGGTGGCCATGTGCTCCACGATTTGCTGCTGGTGGATGCTCACCTCGGTGAGGCATTTCAACAGCTCTTCCATCGTTGGGGGAGGAGCGCCACCTGGGGAACCAGAAAAATCACGTGAGGTAAGTAATGTGGGAAAAAAAACAAAAAGTCAATCCAAACCAGTCCAATTCGTAGCACACGGTGCGGGGTGGGATCGTCGGTGTCCTCTTCACTGTCCTGCCCGCATTCTCCACCAGTGTGGCGGGGTGAAGGAGGACACGACTTGAGGATGAGGGTAAGTTCCCCAAAGGGTGGATTTTACTAAATAGGAAGGGTGGTGATAGGCGTTGCTGTGAGGCAGTTTGGTGCTCGGTGCTCGGCGTCTTGGCTGTCAGTGCGCTGGTGCAGTGTGGGGCCGTGCTCTCCCGTGGCTTGTGGGGCTGGCGGTCACACGCTGCTCTCTGTGGGCAAAAGGAAGACAAATTTCAGCCGAGTCTTGTGGAGACATCTCTCACCTCTGTGCTGGTTTGGTGGGATTATGATATCTGTGTGTGATGGGGCGCAGATGTGGCCGCTCAGCCCGTGATGAGCAGGTGCAGGTGTGCCTGCTCCGTTTCCAGGGCGACGCTGATGAGAGCTCGGGACACGTGTCACAATATATATATATATATATACACACACACACACACACACACTCACAGGCCACTTTATTAGGTACACCTGTTTAATTGCTTGGTAGCATAAATTGCTAATCAGCCAATCACATGTGTAAGGGAAACAGGTCAATTTAGCTCAAAGGGAATCATTTAAGATTTTAAAGGGAATTTGAACAAAATCACTGTTTCACGGCTGATCACTGAAACGGTCAGCGATTCACTGAACGAGCCGTTTAACATCAATCTGCGCTGGATATTAATATCCAAAGTATAGTGAAAACACCTATTAATTAGCACAGTAACAAGATCGGCAGTTTAAGACATTAACTTGTAAGATATTAATATAAGATGTTTATTTTTTAAATATGAATAAGGCTTCACAAAACACAAGATACTTCTCTTTTCAATATGAAAGACATATAAACTAATCTAACACATAAGCACACGCAGTTAGAACTTAGGAAAGAATGAGGTTTAAGAGAATGAAAATGGGAAATCCCAAGTTTACAGCAATACGTGAAATTGCATAGACATGAACAATTGAGTTCATCAACCTTAGGTTTAAAATTATATTAGATAACACCAGTACAGATCAGAGTCTTGAGGTACGTTACTTGTGATGCCTGTGTAACGGGGTTCCCTTTGTTGTCGCTGAAAAGGGGGTTTCCCGAGGTTGCTGATTGGCTGGAAGTTTAGTAGTCGTTGAAGTGAGGTCTTAGGAAGCCCGTGGTTGGGCGTTGGCTGAAGATGCGGAGTTGTGGGCTGGTTGAAGTTTCAGACGGGCACTCGAGGTCAGACTCGGAGACACAGCGTTACAAAACTTAACTCAGAACACGAAACTCTCAAACGGAAAAAAAAAGAAACTAAAGTAAATGAATAGAAGTAAAGTTTGACGAGACTAGGTGGTGTTTCTTCTCACCGTGGCCAAGTAGCAGGCGTGCAGGCCGAAGCACGCTGGAACGGCGCTCGAAGAACGCTAAAAGTGATGACAAAGCATGACTAAAAGCAAACGCTAAAAGCAAAAGCTAAAAGCAGGCTAAAAGCCGGCATGACTGATAGCAAAAGCTAAACGAAAGCTAAAAGCTAAAAGCAAAATTTGATGGTGTCTTGAATATTTAAACTGGCATTTTGGGCCACACCTCAAATGTTGTCTTGACCAATTAGATATTGTCTTTTCTCGGGGTGTTGCATTGTTTGTCCCACCCATTTCATACAAATTTCAGCCGAGTCTTGTGGAGACATCTCTCACCTCTGTGCTGGTTTGCAGGGTATAATTTGGACATGATTCCTATAACAAGAATATGATACATTTGACAAATAACTGATGGTCAGATACGTTTCAAGCTAGAAGATTTGAACACACACATACTAAACATGAATATGATCCCTTAAGCTATTCAAGAGTTATTTAAAAAGACATACACAATAAGTGATTAGAAACATTATATTCAAATGTGTGGGTTACATAAATGATATGGAGTTAAGCAATGGACTGATATCCATTTAGAAGTCTTTTTTTAGTTCATTTTTTGTGCATATATGCATTGGAAGGCATTTTCTGTGCCATTCTGGGGAGTAAGGATATGTCCTGTGAAGACCAGAGGGGTTAACAGGTCTCCTTAGGAATTTCAGTCTGGTTCTGCTAGGTGGGGGGGAAGTCAGTCCAAAGATCTTGTTTACTCTCACGGCTTTACATGTGAGGGTCAGACTGTCCATCTCTTCGATTACTTGCCCCAAATTAGACAATCTCTTCTTCGAAAATTGTCAATAATTGTTCAAATGGTGTTAATGTTGAAAGATGTTCTCTGAAAGAGTTGGTTGGTTATCAGACTGTGGTGCTAGGAGTTTATTTACAGCATCCTGTTGCATTTCCGAGGAATTTGGCTTCTCTTGTTTCAACCAGGCTCCCGATCAAATCTTTAATTTGTCTGGTTCACGCTACACATGGCACCAACTCAATGCATTTAGTCATCTAAATGTGGTGAAGACGACTTGCTGAAGTTCAAACCAAGCATCAGAATGGGGAAGAAAGTGGATTTAAGTGACTTTGAACATGGAATGGTTGTTGGTGCCAGACGGGCTGGTCTGAGTATTTCAAAAACTGCTGATCTACTGGGATTTTCACGCACAACCATCTCTAGGGTTTACAGAGAATGGTCCAAAAAAGAGAAAATATCCAGTGAGCGGCAGTTGTGTGGACAAAGATGCCTTTTTGATGTCAGAGGTCAGAGGAGAATGGGCAGACTGGTTAGAGATGATAGAAAGGCAACAGTAACTCAAATAACCACTCATTAAAACCAAGGTATGCAGAATACCATCTCTGAACACACAGCATGTCGAACCCTGAAGCAGATGGGCTACAGCAGCAGAAGACCACACCGGTTGCTGCTCCTGTCAGCTAAGAACAGAAAACGGAGGCTACAATTTGCACAGGCTCACCAAAATTGGACAATAGAAGATTGGAAAAAATGTTGCCTGGTCTGATGAGTCTCGGTTTCTGCTGCAACGTTCAGATGGTAGGGTCAGAATTTGGTGTAAAGAACATGAAAACATGGATCCACCCTGCCTCTCAACAGTTCAGGCTGCTGCTGGTGGTGTAATGGTGTGGGGGATATTTTCTTGGCACACTTTGGGCCCCTGTTTGGTACCAGTTGAGCATCGTTTAAACACCACAGTCTACCTGAGTATTGTTGCTGACCATGTCCATCCCTTTATGACTACACTGTACCCATCTTCTGATGGCTACTTCCAGCAGGATAATGCACCATGTCACAAAGCTCAAAGTATATCAGACTGGTTTCTTGAACATGACAATGAGTTCACTATACTCAAA